>NW_027062705.1:803651-858651 GCF_032884065.1 Artemia franciscana
GGGGGGGGATAACTTTGCCCTTAATGAACTTTATTTGGAAACCTATCAGTTGAATTCTGCTGAATTTTTTATATTCCTTTATTACGGAAACCCTTTCCTTTACTTAACTTAGTGAACAGGTATAACCTTCTTAAATCCCTAGAAAGAAAAATGTAGGCTATGTTTTGAAATTTATCGGATGGGTTTTTCCTCTTAGAACTACTTGGATGTGAGGTTGATCAAACCTTCTTCGGAAAAAAAGATTTTGCAATAACGGGTTTAATTGACATTTAGGTCAATCGTCTAGTAAACAATTTGAAATATCAATCAAATGCTGACAAAGATGTATAACGGTATTATTAAATTTTTATAAATTTGTATTGCAAATATTCCGTATACGGTTCACTGGTATCCCTCACTGGATATCTCCAGAAATAAATGTTAAGAGCCAGCAGAAAAAACCGACCGTGAAAAGGATTTTTTTTTTTTTTTTTTTTTTTTTTTTTTTTTTTTTTTTTTTTTATTGTGTTGACGTCCCTTTTAAGTGATCCTTTCTATAATAACAAGATTAACAAAAGAGCTGGCTTAATCTAGGGACGCATAGAGAAAGAATGGGGCTTATTTTTCGAATTTCTGGGTATTTTTATGTTCAAATTATAGATTTTTTTATAATTCGTGTGCGCACAAAGCTAGAAATGGAGTCTCACAAGGTACTATGAATTCACCCTTTTCAACTAATGCGCAAATGGTCTAGTTTTTATGGCACTTGGTATCTACCAAGTGACATATAGCGATCGCAAATTCTGTCGGTCCCGGTTTTGCTAGTTTAGGTACTTCCAGGTAAGCTAGGACGATGAAATTGGCAGGCTTATCAAGAACCAGACCAGATTAAATTAGAAATTGTCGTTTCTCCGATTTGACCATCTGGGGGGGGGGGGGTTAATTCTGAAAAAATAGAAAAGATGAGGTATTTTTAACGTACGAAGGAGTGATCGAATCTTAATGAAATTTTATATTTAGAAGGACCTCGTAACTCAGATCTCTTATTTTAAATCTCGATCGGATCCAGTGTCATTGGGGGGGGGGGGGGGGGATCTTGGAAAACACTTAAAGCGGAGAGATCAGGATGAAACTTTGTGGGAAGAATAAAAACAATTCCAAGATACGTGACTGACATAACCGGACCGGATCCACTCTCTTTGGTGGAGTTGGGGGGGGGGGGAGTAATTCGGGAAAATTAGAAAAAATGAGGTATTCTTAACTTACGAACGGGTGATCAGATCTTAATGAAATTTGATATTTAGAAGGATCTTGTGCTTTAGAACTCTCATTTTAAATCTCGACCAAATCTGGTCACATTGAGGGGAGTTCGAGAGGGAAACCGGAATTCTTGGAAAATGTGAAAATTGAGGTATCTTTATCTTACGAATGGGTGATCGGATCTTAATGAAACTTGATGCAATAGAAGGATCTTATGTCTCAGATGCTTTATTTTCAATTCGAATCGGATCCGGCGACATTGGGGGTTGGAGGGGGGAATCAGAAATATTTGAAACCAGAACCTTGGAAAACGCTTAGAGTGGACAAATCGGGATGGAATCTGGTGGGTAGAATAAGCAAACGTTGTAGATACATGATTGACGTAACCGTACTGGATCTGCTATCTTTGGGGGAGTTAGGGGCGGGGCTCAGTGGCTTGGTGAGTTTGGTGCTTCTGGACGGACTAGGACGATGAAAATTGGTAGGCGTGTCAGGGAGCTGTACAAATTGACTTGATAAAGTCGTTTAACTGACGAGTAGGTGATCGGATCTTAATGAATTTTGATATTTAGAAGGACTTGTGACTCAGAGCTTTTATTTTAAATGTCAACCGACATTGAGCCTCTGATTTCCCATTTAAATCAATCTATTGATTCTTAGAATTTTGCTAGAGCTCATACCATATGAGCTCTTGGCTCTTTCGGCCTCGTCATAATTGCCAAATGAGCTCTTAGCTCTTGTTTTCTAGGTCAACAAGAAGATCACTCTATATGCGGATTGCATTAAACTAGCAAGAATGTCACTAACAGCCATAGCTTATTCTAGTATTCATGCTCTAAAATTATTCTGTATAATATACGTAATTCTGGCTTGATTGATTGATCTTATAGCTGTTTCCATGGGAGGGGGATAATTTTTCTTTTTTTCGATTCTTTCAACGAAAATACCAAAAATGTACCATTCACCCCCCTACTTGCACCCCTAATTCCTCTGTACATTTCTGCCGACATTGCTCATTTTCTTACAGATTCAAACGGAGAAATTGAATATGCTGGAATCCAGGCTGGAGAGTAACAGTGGTGATGTGTTTAAAGCTGGAAAGGACATGAAAGAGCACAGGGTTTGTGACAAGGCTATGGAAGCCCTACTTAAACAGGCAAGGTCAGTTTAATTGAATTTGGAAAAGAAAAAAATTGGAATAGATTGAGCGCCCTTTGTTTTATATGTTTACTACTTATGCTTCCTTGTTGCTCATTCTAATTGTTATTCTTACTGCTAACTCATGTATTTTATATTTGTTAAGATAATAAGAAAGGCATTCAACACAGAGAAACTAAGTTGTTTTTTTTTTTTATTGTCACGACTCAAAAACTTTTTTTTATTTTTCTGGCCTAAAATTACTAAAAGGAAAACCATATCAGATAGTGTTCTAAAACAACTTAAATGTTAGATAGGTCAGTCCACTCTCCAGATGTTTGCAATGATAGGATTGGCGTACGAAAATATGTCACAAGTACGACCTTCAGTGTGAAGAAATACGAAGAGGGTGTTTCTCTGTTGTTTAATATAATCAATTATGCTCTCATCAAATGCAAAGCAAGCTCACCTATTACGAGGGAGCTATAGAAAAGTGACGCCATCTTGTGTATTTTTGCGTCGAGCACAAGAGAAAGTATACATACATGTCGAGTGATAGCCATGAGAGGAAAATTTTCAAGTAAGTCAACCCGTAGTCAACCTGCGTGTGTTCCCCAGCGAGAACCTCCAACAGGTACGACTCTAGTTCGGCATTTGTGAAGGGACACACATGCACGGAAAGGTGTAGCATAAATGGGAGACAGTAACAACGGCAATCAAAGGGATAAAATTAACCCTTGACTGGGCTGCCCACTTAATTGAATATTAGAAGTAATTAAAATTAGTTGCAGGAGAAGAGACGAATTGTAGTTGAATTTAGCGTGAACTAAATTTATGCTTTTTATAATAATTGACTGCTGTGCTGCTTTTTAACCCGCTACTTGACTCTCTGACCCGACCTAGAATAAATTTTTGAGTGTGTTTTTTTAAGGTTCTATCTTTTTAAAGAACCCATCTGTATTTTGGTGAACTTCAGAGAATTTTGAAGTGAATTTTAGAGAAATCAAAATATGCTAGGTGAATCCAGTTTTTGTAAAAGGCGCATCTGCAATATCTCTAGAACGGCTAAGGGTATTAAGTTTAAACGTTCATGGCATATTGATGGGGAAACTGAAAAAAATGTCAGTTTTTCAGTTTGGGCTGCGGAATCCAAGCGCTTTGTGAGTGACCTTACAGGGCTTCAGAAGTTCTGTCTGATATCTAGTTCAGTAGTTATTGATGGTTTCTGCTCCATCAAGCTCCATCATTCGAAACTATTTCGAAGTAAAACGTGTTCTTTTTTTGTGAATGTTTGCCCAATTCACATCAGAGGCCTGTTCCTTTGGGAGGGGATGTGGCAGTTAAACACCAGTATTTTGCTTAAGAGATCATTTGGACTAATCCCAAATTTTCCTGAAATATTAAAAAAATTCTGTCGTAAAAGCTTTTGTTTACCCTTCTTGCAGGATAAAAAAAAGTTAATAATAATAATTCCGGCATAATTTTCTTTTCTTGTTTCTGTTCTTGGTAAATTGAGGAGTAGAATCATTGTTAGTTTTTAAGTTAAATGCTGAAATGGCACCAGTTGGGTGAGGGGTCGTGAGGTGGCAATCACCTTCCTAGATTTTGAGAAACACCTCTTTTATATTTTTATTATTAAATGAAATAAAATTCTTGTTCCATCGGCATTTTTGTAATTTTGCATGACTATAGCAATGAAGTGTTCAAAAGTTACTTTATCTCTTATCATGAGATTACCATCTTGCTCTGCTAAATTATGTTTGATGCTAGTTAGTTATATCAATCATGTTTTCTTTAGGAGTAAATTTCTCTCTTCCTGTCGAATATGTTTCTCATATACTCGAATTTACTTCTTATACGTCGAATATACTTCTTGGCGTATTGTGTCTTTTTTAGGGCTGAAACTGCAGAAGTGAAGAGTGAGCTACGAAGTGAGCGACTCACCATTGTTGCCAAAGAGGCTGAAATAAGATCCTTGATGCTAGATCTAAGAAATTCGCGTGAGACATCAAATTTGAAAATTGTAGAAATAAACTTCCTCAGAGTCAAAATTCAAGAACTAGAATATAAACTTCAGGAACTAGCAGGTCAGCCAAATAAGTATCTACTCTTTTACACAAGAACAAAATAATTCCAGTAAATAAGGAACTTTCTCAAGCCAGTTAAGCTATTTTTCGTAATTTTGATATAATAGCCCTAAGCTGCTTGGTAAGGACCTCTCGAAGGGAGGACAGCAGGATAATGTAGATCTTTGGATAATGTACAGCAGGATAATTTGGACTATATATTCTCACATTAGTTTGGGGATGGCGTCTAACCTCCTTATAGAGAGGCACGATTGCTCCCGTTGCCATATTAACCAAACACTTGGAAAACTATAGGCTCCATTACTATCTTATCTCTATGTTTATCTACCTTGGTTCTACTGCCCTAGCAATGACGCATGGACCAATAATAGATATACATATCTATTAACAAATGAACTAACATCATTCTTATGTAATCCTAATAAGGGGGGCGATTAATGCCAGAATTGCCTCTCACTTAATTAGACTCTCTGTCTTGGCTTTTCCTACCATTAGCCACGACTTGACGCCCCCAACTATTCCATTTAATTCAAAAATCAACGGTTTATTTTATTTTTTTCGCTACCTTCTAGTTTTTTTATCAATACACAAATAAATGATATGCCCCAGCAGATGTTGGTTTATTTTCATGCTTTTTTGCCAATAAATTAAAGAGGCTTGAGTACAGAATATAAGGGGTAAGTTATAATGTAGCTGCAGCCAAAATATGTTACCTTCGATTTTTCTGTGTATTATAAAATAAGAATTTTTTTTTACATTTTTCTTTCTCAACAACCCCGATTCTGGATTTATACTAGTGTTATCGAACATACATTGCCCATCCGATCTTCATTGAAAGTACTTTAAAATTTTATTTTGGCGATTAAATCAAAAGTTTGAAATGTCAAACTGATAAAGTACGACTATTGCTGTTTTATAACCCCATAGAGGTAACGCTAAACGCAAACTGTATGAAAAGACTGGTAATCAATATAAATCAAATTAATATTTAAAACCCAATTTTAAAGAACTTGTCATTATTTCACCACATTTCTGCTAAGACTCTGACATTCTGTCGTTAATTAATAGCTACAGAGAAACAAGTTCCATAAATTTTTTGATACTTATACTTTTTATACATAAATTTTTTTACTAGGAATAATTTCTACCTTGACACTAGCCTAATATTTCCCACTAAAGAAACAACAAGGTTTTAAAAATGTGTTTGTCTTTCAAAAGTTTTATTTCACTGTCGGTATAGATGTGTTGCTCACTATTAGCTAATCAATTTTTAAAAAGCTGCCATTATTTTCTCTCCAGAAATAACGAGTAGTGGAATTGTGTTGTAAAATTATGTCACAAAGAAAAATCTGAAGAATTAAAGTACGCTTTCTACACGGAAGCAAAGGATAAAGTTAAGCAAAGAAGAAACAGTTTTAATTTCGACAAAGCAGTAAACAAAAATAAAAATATTAAAACTACACTTTAACTAAAAAAAAAAATCAAAATGCTCTGAATATTTCGGCCCCACGTCCGGGAGCCTTTCTCGACGGAAAAAAAATACAACTCACAACTAAAACAAAACGAAAAAAAGATATATAAAAAATAAAATAAATAAGAACAACTCGCATTATAAAACAAAACTCCCAGCACTGATGGTAATAACTTTAGAACAAAACCAAAGCAAACGTTTATAATGAAACCATGGGCTCCTTTTCTCTGCAACAATCGTGTATAAATGAAAATCTGTTAAAAATGAAAATTAAATGAACAAAACAAAAGAAGGTCACCCAACCCCAGATCTAAAAAAAATCTTACAGGTTAATGAAACAAAGTTATGAATTATAAATTGAAGGTTTTTTTTTTTCATTTGCTAGTTTAGCTGCAGTCCGTTGACTTCTCACAGCATTGACTTTGCTTGGATTTTCGTTCGCAAGGTTATAGTTTATATTTTTGTTCACTGCTTTATCGAAATTAAACCCGTTTTTTATTTGCATAATTTTTCTTAAATAGAAAAGCAGTGTGGTCTAAAGAATTATTTAATTATAGGATAGAAATTTCGTTTTTGTCTTATTAATTGTGGTTTTAAATGTGATTTTTACTGAGGATTTGTTACTGTTGTGATTTGGCCTGCAAAAATGTTGAGCAATGACGGCTACTTCAATAATTCTTACGAAAGTAACATTGTAAAACTTTTACTAGTACTTTTACTAGTAACATTGAAGAAAAGGTAAAACAAGCGTAATCACAAAACAATTAGCGTCTAGTCTGTTTTAAGTTAATATTTATATTGGGGCAGCAAAAAGTTTTGTGATAAGGGTTAAGGCGTCCAAGGGGCTAAGGGGATTTCAAACAGTGAAAAAGAAACAAATTGTATGGTGTTTTCTAGCTCAATTTTAGGGAAGTTTGAGAAAGGGATGTTTCTGTAGACCTCATTGTGCGCATGCCTGCGTTGGATTAATTCTTGTTTTGTTTTAATGAAATATCCAAATAGTTTCTCAGGGTAGCTCTCAGATTATTCTTAAGATATTTTTTTCCTCTCATTGTCCGTGTACCAGGGTTGTCGTTCGGTGAGAAAATGAATCACTAGATTTAATGATTTTGGTTGATTTTGGGATTTGCTTCAATAATCTAGTGATTTTTGTGCTGATTTCGTGATTTGTTCTGTTTAGACAATATAAAAAATCAGTAGAAATAATGATACACCACTAGGGGTCGGAAACCTACCGAGTACCTTCTGTATCCAGATGATAAAAGCTATTTTTGCGGTTTTTTCTTATACATAAACAATTAGCTAAACTATTCGTCTATGCGTTGCAATGATTCTTACGCCAGATGTAATATCAGGGACTTCTTAAGAGCTTGTCAGTTAGTATAAAGTGTTTGCAATATTTGAACTTTCTCGTTTTCTTTTTGTGTTTTTTTTTGTATCTCTTTTCAAGAGCATTTTAGGTGTTCAAAAGTATCCTACCTACTTCATTTGTAAAATATATTGATTTAGAGATAAAGTTAAAGAAATTATAGACAAAGGAGTTAAAAAAAGAAAAACATCGGAAAAGAAACTTACACAAACATATGCATATTAAAAAAATAGGTAAAACTGAGAATTAAACTTTTAATGAAAAAAGTTTAATGAAATATTTAATGAACAAATACAAAGCTGAAACAATAGGAAAAATCTTTTCAAAACAGTGAAAATCAATTCTGTGAATATTTCGGCCCTTTGTCCAACGGCCGTCTTCAGCACAATACGAGAAAGAGAGAGAAAAAAATATGTAGGCTATACATAAATAGACTTACATTAAAATGCGAAAACTAATAATGTTAAAAACTTTTTTATAACAGCCCTAGCATCCTTACTTCAACGAAGTTCAACCAGGACTTTCTCGTATTGTGCTGAAGACGGCCCTTGGACATAGGGCCGATATATTCACAGAATTGATTTCCACTGCCTGGAAAAGATTTTCCTTATTGTTTCAACTTTGTATTTGTTTGTTATGGATGGGCAGTGTGGTCTCTTCGCTATTTCCTCTAAATATTTAATCAAAACTAGCTTAATACTTAATTAATGTTAGTACTAATTTTTTTGAAAAATACAGAGTTCAAGTGATAGTTAATCCTTTTGTACTCCTGCCGGAAACAAACAGGGAAAAACATCAGACTTATCAACACACCTGATGTCTTTTAAATGTCTTCCCTGCGTTTGGAATTCTTCTCTCAAGTTGATCTAGAAAAAGTTTATCTGTTCGGCAGGTATACTAATTGTTCCCAAGTATTACCTACTATGCTTTTTTTTTTTTTTTTTTTTTTTTTTTTTTTTTTTTTTTTTTTTTTTTTTTTTTTTTTTTTTTTTTTTTTTTTACCAGATTCATCGTACCTACAGATAATAGAAATAGGAATAATCACGAGAGAACTGTTCTTTCGAGCTTCTATCGTGTCTAATTCGAAGCCATTAACCTTAAATCATCGTTCTGATTTTAAATTTGTCAAAATTTGTCAATATTTGGCTTCCGTCAAAATTTTATCAGTAAAACATTTCTCAAAAGTTTGACTATGTGAATGTTTAATTTTTGCTACAAATTTTTAGTGCTTTGTTGCAAAGAAAGAAGATTTGGCAGGGGTTCAAAAAAACTGAATCATAAAAAAATTATCCAAAGCACTAAAAAGTGCTTAACACTAAACATTGAAGCACTGAACGTCACCAACACAAAAAAATCTTCCCCAAATACCGGAAAAACAAAATTTAGAAAAATGTTTTCGTTTTAAAACATAAACACTAGAAACACTCTGCCACAAACATAAAAGTAATTTGCCACATTATGATTTGCCACATTATGATTTCGTCATAAACACTAGAAACACTCTGCCACAAACATAAAAGTAATTTGCCACAAGACCGATTGAAAAAAAAATATAAGTTTTGTTAGACAATACTTTTTTCATAATCAGAATTGTAAAGGCAGTCATGTCTCCATTTAGTAAAAGAAAAGATCGTTTAGTAAAAGCAAAATATAGATATTGTGCTTTTGTAATATGAGGCCTCAGTCAGTTTTTGCAGAAGAAATTTGTGTTGTTCTAATCTTGAAAGTTACTTATGTTATAGCTGCAAATATAAATAAAAAAAAAATACTTATTTTTGTCTTACAATTGTTTACAATTTTGTCTTACAATTTTTGTTTTTACAATCTTATTTTTGTAAAAAACTGAAGGCTGAAATATGTTTCCTTCTGAGATTTTTTCTTTGATATTTTTTTTTTGCAGTGTGTAAACTAAAAATTAAAAAACTGAAGTTCGCACTAGCTGCAAAGAGGTAAAAATTAATGTTATTTCCAAATGTTGTGTCTAGTGCTGAAATTTATGTTCAGATATTTAATTCGGTTCTTCTTGGAACTCATGGAGGGGAAAGAGGCGACATACACCTACTCTCGTGGGGTCAAGAATGTTATCACCTCTAATTTAATCTGTTACCCCCCCCCCCCCCTTGTGAATAGTTCCTACATTTGGAGCTTTGGGGAGCATGACTTGCTTCTCTTACATACAATAAGGGTTTGTTTTTTCAAGAAACTGTGCGCGCCACATCAGGCTTTTTATTTTTTTATTTTTTATAATTTAGTTATATTATTATGGCTTTAAAAGGAGGTTTCAAGCTAGGGACTGGTGAGAAGAATCTTTTTTGGGGGGAAGGGCTGACGATGTTTCTGTTTGCCTTTTTAGGATAATGTTATATTGAATCTTGTTAGAGAACGTCCGAGAATGGTGAAAGTGTTTAATAATGTACATTTTTGTCTCAGGTAATCCTCCAGTGGAAGCATCCAAAAAAGTAATTGTAGAAAGAATATTCTTCCCCGGTAAGGAAAAAACCAAAGAACCAGAATCTGAACTCAAAGAGAAATTTGTACCAACCGCATTCAAAGAAAGTATTGGAAAAAAAATTGATAGACCAAATCCAGTAACAATGAAGAAATACGATAAATATCAAGAAAAAGAAAATAATCCTGTTGATACAGCTGTAGTTCAGGAAGATATTGAGCCAACAGTGAAAGAGCATCAGTTAAGCATGCCGACGAAATTTGGTGAACTTCAAGTGTGTGGAAGTAGCAGTGAGAAGAAAGGAATATTCAAAGAAAGTATTGGAAAACAAATTGATAGACAAAACCCAGTACCAATGAAGAAATACGATAAATCTCAAGAAAAAGAAAATAATCCTGTTGATACAGCTGTAGTTCAGGAAGGTATAAAGCCAACGGTGAAAGAGAATCAGTTAAGCATGCCGCAGAAATTTGGTGAAATTCAAGTGTATGGAAGTAGCAGTGAGGAGAAAGGAATAGTTTTGAAGGAAAAAGGAAAGGTCACGAAAACTAAACCAGAAATTATCCGAGTGCCTGATTGTGATGTAGGAGAATGTAAACAACAGTGATTTTTTTTTTCCTTTTTTTCGAATTTAGTATTATTATAAAGAATAAAATATTTAGTGGAGATTATAAGAATTTACTTGAAGTTTTTCATAATTTGCAACAATAAGATATTGAGTGTTTCATGTCAGCGAGTCTTACACTAAAGCATGTATATTCACCATTGTAGATTTAAGCTTACATGAGTATGTAAATTTTGGAAAAAAGCTTAAATAATACAAGAATCTCTGGAATAGCAACAAAACCTTCAAATTAGCAAATAGTATGTCAGTGGTCAACAGAATAAGAAAATGTAAAATGATAAATTCAATGAACAAAATGGTGAATAAAATACTGTGCACAGGATTGCGACATCTTTCTGTTGCTGAAAGGAATCTCTCTAGAAGAATAAGTCTACTTGTTTGTTTTTATTTCCAATTAGTCAAGTTTATGTTTGAAAATCTACAGGGTATCGAAAAGACCTCTTATAGAGCGTCATAAAAGACCTCTTATTGAGCGTCTTAAAAGAGCGTCAGGATTAAAATATGAATGGATTTGAGAAGGAAAAAATCATGCAGAATCTTGTGTTTGGAACAATGCTGCATGATCAGTTTCAAAAGTTATCGGTACAAAAGGAAATATTCTCTCAAAGGAGACATGAGAATATCATGAAAGATAAGACTCCACCTTTGGATTATTGTATAATGCTAATGCGTCACGGGCCAAACGCATTTACTCAATTTATTGACATACTAATCGAAACAAAACAAAATGATATTGTGGATTTGCTCTTGAACAATCCGTAGACATCGAATTGTTCCATGTTGACTTAACACTATCTGAACGATATTTTTGTCTCTTTTCATGAAAACAAAAATAAGATATATAGGGCATGAAAACCACAACTTTTGGTCGATAAATTTTATGCTCGCTTCTGATTTTGAATAATAGATTTTCCACTTTGTTCGACGAAGTTTTTGATATGAGGCGGGTAGAATCCATATGGTAGGCAAAGAGGATCGAAAAGCTGAATGCTCTTAGCTGTTTGAATGATGCATAACCAATGACCCGTCTTTGCATTTGACGGGCTACTATTAAGAATGCTGATCCTATCGCTGGTGTTATGACAATGTTCAAGGAAATCCGAGGGTATGCAGTAGGTTTTGTATTTGGATATGTTCAGATTCAAGTTGAATACATTGACTGTGCGATTTGTGTTCATGGTGCCAAGTCTAATTCAAATTGATTTAGCGAGATTAATGCTATAATCTCTGTCGATGGATCGACAAAGGCACACTATAAACGTGCTGTACCCATTCAGACAATACTCGTATCTTGAGTACCAGACAAGTTCAATACAATGATGCCATGATTTTATTAAACATTGTATCGGTTATACCATTTTCAAAAAGTGATGAATCTCGATCTAGGTATTGCATTGTCAATTCATATAGAGTCCTATATGATTTATCGAATGACAAAGTGGGGAATAGAATCCTAGAGCACTAGCACTTTTTACAGACGCCAAAGCAAGTTTTGAAGGAATTTCACAAAGGATAAATGAAGAATCAGTGTAGATACGTGAGCCTGTGGTAATATGTCGTTGATTGATGATTGTGTGAGGAACCAGCAGTTTGATATTGTTTCCGCTAGCTCTCAGTTTTTCAATTGCCAAAGCAACAGAACTCATAACCTGTTGTTTTCGCACATGAAGTATTGCTGAAGTGAGAGAGACTGTTGCAACAGGCGCATCGGCAAGTACCTTTTGCAAATGGACGGGGCAAGTTGTAACTTTATCTCAATATTAACATTGGGAGACGGCCATTGGGGTATGTTAAATACAAATTTATCTAAGCTTGTAACTTCTGACACGTAACTTTGAACTGATTAAACTGTCTTTGTTAAAAATCAGCATAAAAAGGAAATTCTTTGATGTATTAATTTAAATCAAAACTACCTTATTCAGAGTTTAAGCTACTATTGTCAAGGGTTGCTCCTTACTCTTAAGGAACTGCGTCCTAATGCTATACTTTTCAGTCGTTATTTTCTCTTACTATCATTTTTCGTGGAGAGGAGAAACATATTTATTGCATGCTCCGTGGTATTCAAAAAGAGCAGCTACTGCAAATGCAGAATTAGATGTAAAAATAGGAATTTAACTCCCTCAATATGGGGTTCTGTCTTACCAATATCAACGAAAATTAAATCTTCTTGCTTGTTTTAGAGAAAAATAGTCAAGTAAGTCACCATTTAAATCTATAGTCCTAGATTGGCCAAAGAAGGTTTATTCTAATGAATACTTCTTGATATAAACGAATTTTATATCTAAATTTAAAGGAACTAATTTATAAAATTGAATTGTTTTGAAATAAATTCCATCAGATGATACTTCGGCCTCTTTTTTCCATTAACATTATTTTCAATAAAAAAGTAACCGCTGCTCTCAGTGGCTCGAAAAGAGGGGGGGGGGGGTCTTACGGCTCCCCTAGATTCTGATAGTATGTATCAAAATGTTTGTTTCCTTCGTATTTTAGTTGGAAAAATAAAACAAAATTGAGAGAAATATTGACAAAACAAGTTCGTCTCTTAAATTTTGAATTATATATTTTAGCTGACCCCCCTCCCCTCTTAGGTTTTGTTTAAAATGAGGATAGATTTTAATAGCTGCAGTGACAAGTAAATTTTTATTTGGTGTACCAGGGGATATGCACTAAGTCTCAAACATGGTTAGAAAACGATTCTGAATTCGAAGTTAAATTTATACCTATTTATTTACTTGCTATTCAGTATATTATTAAAACTTTAAGAATTTTTTTTAGTTTGAAATAAAGATTTTAATAATAAAATCTTAATAAGCTCGATAATGTAAGTAAAATGATTTATAGAAATAAATAAATTCTCGTTTAAGGTTCAATTTTTAAACCAAATGTTTTTTGAAAAAAAGTATAAACATATGGAGTGGTATTCGTTAAACAATCCAATAGAAGCACAATACCAATGGAAATGTGAATATTTTTGAAGAGCTGCTATGTTGGATTTGGCTAATGCCGGTACCTCTAGCTTTGAGATCGAAAATGGTTCAAATTATCGATCCAAGAAAAATTTGGAACGGTTAAAAGAGTTCTTGATGTAGCAACGGTTAAAATGAGACTCCTGGATAAGGCCAAGTACATGGAACATGTCTTTCCTCTCATGCATCATAATTTCTGACTCTCGTAAATTTAATATACTAAATAGGTGTTACGTTTTTGATATACATATGAGGGGGGTTGCTTCCTCATGTACGTAATAGTTTCTATTCGTTTTAAGCTTTAATGTTGTTCCTTACTTTCAGTTGAAAAAACTTGTTATTATATATTTTATTTCTGATCCTTTTTTGAACAATGGGAGGAAATCTGGCTCCACCTCCACGAAAAAGCTCTTCTTCCCTGTGGATATATCCTCTAGACAATTCAATCCTGGTGAAAATTTATCCTGGACCGTATATCCTAACATCTCCATGCGTAAAATTGGGTCGCCAAAGAGAAAGCAAGATATACAAGGAATTCTGGCAAATTCCACCAGGGTAAAAATTTTTCCGAAAAATTCATTCCTGGAAACTCCCCTCCCCATGGAAAATTCTCCCCATGTAAAATCCCCCAACAGAAAATTTATTTTCTGTTGCAAACTTTGCATATTTTTCAATAACAAATACTGTTATTTAAGCAATACTTTGCTTTACATTTGCAATTAACAAATACAAGTATACTTTGCAATTAACAAATACAAAGTATGCAATACTTTGCATACTTTGCAATAACAAATACTGGGGGGTTATGATATCTCCAAAGATCATAATTTTTAGGCTTTTCAACTATGCTGAACAAAATGCCTATCTAAAAAATTTTATTGGACGATTTTGAGAAAAAGGGGGCGTAGAAGAAGTCTAGTTGCCATCTATTTTTTTTTTGGTCACCTTAAAATACCACTAAAACTTTTAATTTTCGTTCGAATGAACCCTCTCCCAAAATTTGCAGACCGTTTGGTTCGTACGGTCACTCCTAGGAAAACATACAACTAAAAATGCATCCGCAATATTTCTTCTGGCAAAAGAAATATAAAATTCTACATTTTTGGAGCTAGGAGCTTGAAACCTCAACAGTAGGGTTTCCTGATATGCTCAATGTGATGGTGTGATTTTCAATAAGATTCTTAGACTTTTGAGGGGTGTTGACGTAAAAGAGTGTTTTTTCTTCGATTGTTTGTTTAAAAACCCGCGAGGGTCAAGAAAAACCTTCAGGGCCCCTCTCCAAAGCATGATTTATTCGGATGTTACGTAATAGAACTTGTTAGAGTTCGGGGTCCGCTAGTTCGGAGCCTTCAAGACTCTGAACCCAAGCAACCAATTCCAGTGGGGGGCCCTAGAATCTAATACCAATGGGGCCCCTAGAAACCAATTACAACGGAGGTGCTAGTAAATAATTCCACTGGGGACTCTAGCAATTAATTGCCACTGGGGCCCCATAAAACCAGTTCCGACTGGAGGCCCAGAATGTAATATAATAAAAAATCCAATTACGAAGGGGTCATAGCAGTCCTTTCCCTCCTATCCACCAATACTAGTGGGGCCCCTATTATCCAATTCCATCGGGGGGGGGGCGAGTTTCCTCTTTTATCGACAAGACATTTCAAGAAGTTTTTTGTATGACGTTTTAAGACATTTTTTCTAAGATATTTTTCAAGATCCCATTGGTTGTTATGTAATAGGGGAATGTTTACTTATTTTAAAGATGATGCAATCTCGTGTGGCGAGCTAGACATAAGGTACCCAGGGGAATCCTCAATTGTAACTATGGAGGACACACATGTGGGGTGTTATGTAATGACGATGGACACGTGGGTTGTTACGTAATACATTATGAGATTTTTTCTTTCAATGCATTTTCTTTTTCTCAGGAAACCCTTATAATCTAAGATTTTGTCCACAATAGGATTCGATTAAACGCCCATCAATGGAATGGAGTGCTAGACAGGTGAACTATGGAAGCCTTTCTTATGTTATGATTTTGGGGATACTTTCTACAGGATAAACTATTGCACTCAAGGAAAATCCCCTGTATTGCTCACTAGAACGATTAAATTTTACGTATGATCTCAAACCCTGCCACATGAGAGCACACAAGCTTCCCAATACTATTGATTTTTCCTCTATTAGATATGCAACTGGCTGCTACACCATTATTGATTATCTAACAAACTTTTATTGTACATACAAATTTTATCAATAATAAAACCTTATAAATGATGAAACCACAGAAAAAGCAGGTAAAACGCAACAAACGAAAAAATAAAACGTGAAAAAACCTTATAAAGCATAAAATATAATTAAAAAGTACCATGGATTAAAGAAAGGTGAGAACCCCAGCAACCAATTCCAGTGAGGAAGGGGTGGAGGGTTGAGAGATAAATGTAAGCAATATTAAGAGGTTTTTCTGACTGGTCTTAATGAAAATGTATCCCTTCTATTGCTCAATTAGACGCATCTACAAGAAAGAGATACATTTTTTTGCATTTGGTTATTTCTGAGAGGTTTTAATGAAAATGCCACGTTTCTTTGAGCCAAAACTATGTATATTTCTCGCCACTGTGACAATATGTGGCTGGGTGGCCCAGCCCCCAGCAACCAATTCCAGAGAGGAAGCTTGCTATTAGAGATAAATTCAAGCCTTATTCAGAGAATTTCTAAGAGGTCTTAGAAGCCATGACTATGTATATTTCATGCCAGCATGACAATATTTGGTTGGCCCAGTTCTAGCAATTAATTTCAGAGAGTTGTTATTAGAGATGCACTTAAACAATATAAAGAGTAATTTTGGAGAGGTTTTAATGAAATTCCTCATTTCTTTGACTGGGTGCTATATTTCAGTCCCCCCACCAGTCAAAAATTTCTTTTAAAACCTATCACCTTAACTTTCAGCTGTAAAACCTGTTAGTCTAAGCAATTCAAGCCAAATTGGCAATACTTGGCTGCCCTATGGCATCCCAGTGATATTTTTTTTTATTGCTTAGGCATTTTTCAGATGTTTTCCTGATAAAAAAATGCATTAAATCTATTGGCTCATTTTTTCGCAAACCAACCCTCCGTAATACACCATGTCGATTCGCGCCACCTTGCCACGATATGACTGCCCCTCTGGCACCCTCTAGTACCCCCTCGCCATTCATAAGACATTTTCCAGATATTTTCTTTTAAAAATCATAAATTAAATGTAATGGTTCATATATTCGCAAGCCCCTCCATTGTAATACACCATGTCAATTGCCACCTCCGTGTCACATTATTACTGCTCTTTTGGCACCCTCTTCGTCATTCCTAAGACATATTCTATATATTTTTATAATAAAAATCATGCATCAAGTCTATTGATAAATGTTTTCGCAAGCCAACCCTCCATGACACACCATGTCAATTCAACCCACTTTCTTACATTATTGCTGGATCTCTGGCACCCTCTGGTACCCCTTTAACACTTCTAGATGATTTTCCAGAAATTTTCTTATTAAAAATCATTCTTTAAATTCATTAGTTTGTGTTTTCCCAAGCAATCCTAAACGTGATACACCATCTTAATTCATGCCACTGTCCCGCACTATGACTGTCCCTTTGAAACCCTCTAGCACCCCCTCAGTATTGCTAAGACATTTTTCAGGGATTTTATTCATTAAAGTCATGCATTAAGTTCATTGGCTCATGTTTTCGCAAGCCAACCCTTCGTGATACACTATGTCAATCCAAACAACTGTGTCACGCTAATACTGTCTCTCTGGCACCTTCTGGCACTTCTTTATTATTCCTAAGAAATTTTCCAGATAATTTCTAAGTATATATATAAATAATATGTTTAAAACCCAATGATTCGCGTTTTTTTACAGCCACCCTCAACTTGATACACCATGTCACTTAACCGCACTGTGCCACACTATGCTAGCTTCTGGCGCAAACTACCGCGCCTAAAGTCTCTTCGCAAATTTCCCTACAAAAACAAGTTTATAAACTAAAAATGACAGTTATTATTGTTTAAACAGTAGAAACTTGCCATTTCACTGTTAGATTGCAATGTTGCATGAAAATTCCCAGTCTATGAACTTTAATGGCTGGCAAATGGAACCCTCTGGCGAGCATTATCACAACTAGAGCATTTTGAGACATTTTCTTCCAAAAATAATCGTTTAAACTAGAAATGATCTATTTAAACTTGAGGTAAAATGCCCAATAGCGTTTTTTCTGATGACTCCTAGCAATTGACGCCAGTCGTGAAACTTGTACATAGATTTTTCTCCTCGTAAAACTGATATTGTTCATGAAACTTGTTGCGTGCTGATTTTTATTCGTAAAACTTAATTTATCTTGATGTTTTCCTTCGTGAAACTTTTTTACATGTTTATTTATTCTTTCGTGAAAATTAATTTATCATGATATTTTTCTTCGTGAAACTTTTAGCATATTGAATATTCCTTCGTGAAGCATGATGCATGCTCATTTTTGTCCATGGAACTTGTTGAATGTGGATTATTACTTCAAGAAACTTAATGTATCTTGATTTTTGTCATCGAAAAACTTGTTATATTTTTCTTTCTGCTTCTTGACAATTTCTGCGTGTTGACTTTTCTCTCCGCTAAATAAGTATATTGATTTTTCTTATATTAAAGCCGGGTTTGTATTTGGAACTAATTGCGTGCTGATTTTTTTTCACGAAACCTAATTTATCTTTATAGTATTCTTCGTACAACTTGTTGTATGTAGATTTATCATTTTTGAAACTTTATTTACTATGATATTTTTCTTCGTGAAACTTGTTGCATTTTGGTTCGTTCTTCGTAAAATATAATGTATGCTGATTTTTGTTCGTGAATTTTGCTGCGTGAGGACGAATTTTTCAAGAAACTAAATGTATCTTAATTTATGTTTTCAAGAAACTTGTTATATCTTTATTTCTTCTTTATGAAACTTCTTGCATGTTGATATTTGTCCTCTTGAAACTTGTAAATCGATTTTTCTCCTCTTGAAATCGGCTTTGTTCGTGGAATTCGTTGTGTGCTGATTTTTGTTCGTGAAACTTAATTTATCTTGATATTTTTCCTAGTGAAACTTATTGCATGTTTATTCGTTCTTTCATGAAACTTAATTTATCATGATATTTTTCTTCGTTAAACTTGTTGCATGTTGGTTTTTCTTCGTGAAACATGATGCTTGCTGAGTTTTTCGTGAAACTTGTTGCTTCTGGGTTATGTCTTCAAGAAACTTAATTTATTTTGATTTATGTCTTCGAAAAAATTAATACTTTTTTATTAATCCTTTATGAAAATTGCTGCGGGTTGATTTTTCTCATCGTGATAAAGTATATCGATTTTTCTCCTCTTAAAATCGATTTGTTCGTGGAACTTATTGCGTGCTGATTTTTGCTCAAGAAACTTACTTTATCTTGATATTTTTCTTTGTGATTCTTTTTGTATATCGATTTATTTTTTTCGTAAAACTTTATTTACTATGATATTTTTCTTCATGAAACGTGTTGCATATTGGTCTTTTTCCCGTGAAACATGATGCATGCTGATTTTTGTTCGTAAAACTTGCCGCAGGTAGACTATCTCTTCAAGAAACTAAATATATCTTAATGTATTTTTTCGAGAAATTTGTTATATTGTTATTTTTCTTCACCAAATTTTTTGCATGTTGACGTTTGTCTTCGTGAAACTTGTACATTGATTTTTCTCCTCGTGGAACCAGTTTTGCTCGTGGAATCTACTGCGTGCTGATTCTTGTTCGTGAAACTTAATTTATCTTGATATTTTCCCTAGTGACACTTATTTTATGTTGATTTCCTCTTTTAAGAAACCTAGTTTATCATGATATTTTCTTTGTGAAACTTGTTGCACGTTGGTTTTTCTTCGTGAATTATGATACATGCTGATTTTTTTGTGAAACTTGTTGCTTGTGGATTTTTTCTTCAAAAAATTTATTTTGATTTTTATCTTCGAGAAACTTGTTGTATTTTTATTTCTTCTCCATGAAACTAGTTTTGTACGTGGAACTTTTTGCCTGCTGATATTTTTTTGTGACACTTGATTTATCTTGAGAGGTTTCTTCGTGAAACTTGCATGTTGATTAATTCTTTTGTGAAATTTAATTTATGATGATTTTTCTTAATGAAACTTCTAAAATGTGTATTTTTGTTTGCGAAACATGCTGCATGCTGATTATGTTTTTGAAACTTGTTGCATGTGGATTATTTCTTCAAGAGCCTTAATGTACCTTGATTTATGTCTTCAAGAAACTTCTTATATTCTTCTCTGTTCTTCATGAAACTTCATGCATGTTCATTTTTCTCTTCGTGAAACCTTTATATTGAGTTTTCCCCTTGTCAAACCAGTTTCCTTCGTGGAGCTTATTGCTTGTTGATTTTTGTTCGTTAAAATTTATTGGTCTTGATATTTTCTTCGTGAAACTTGTTGTATGTCGACTTTCTCTTACTCGAAACTTAATTTATCATGATATTTTTCTTTTTGAAACTTGCAGCATATGGGTTTTTCTCCGTGAAATACATGCTGATTTCTGTTAGTGAAATTCGTTCCTTATGGATTATTTCTTTAAGAAACTTAATGAATCTTGATTTATGTCTTCGAGAAACTTATATTTTTATTTCATCGTTATGAAACTTGCTGAATGCTGATTCTTCCCTTCGTGAAACTTGTATATTGATTTTTTTTCCCCTTGTGAAATCGGTTTTGTTAGTGGAACTTGTTGCGTTCTGATTTTTGTTCGTGAAACATAGTTTATCTCGATATTTTCCTTCATAAAGTTTGCCTTATGCTGATTTTTGTTGTTAAAACTTACTGCCTGGGGGTTTATTTCTTCAAGAAACTTAATTTATGTAAACCAATGTTTTCAAGAAACTAGTTATATTTTTATTATACTCATTGAAGCTTGTTGCAAGTTGATTCTTCTTTTCGTGAAACTTGTTAAAAAGAAACATTCAGAACGACAGATAAAGGTCAATCGGAATCGGACATCCCATCATGAGAACTGCCAACGCTTACGTCTGCCGTACTGTACGGAATATTTTGAGTCATGCACTCATTCGAAGGTGTAAAAGTCTCAGCTCGAACTCGACCTTACCACGGTTATCTTATAGCAGGTGTTTCAAGCCGCATTTGACTTTTAATGTTGACAAAAGAGTTATTGAGCTAAGACAATCCCGCTTGTCAGTTTTCGCTTCTTTTAGAACACTGAATAGGGGTTCGGCAATGACATATGACAATGGTTATGAAAAAAGCACTGTATCACTTTCAATATGTTTGGAAACCTGACTCCTCTTATAGAAGATTTCATTGTAAGAATATGGATCCAATAGACCGTTTTTTCCAATGCGTCCAAATTTTCAAGATTGACACCTTCGTGTACAGTTACATTTAATATGGGCCGCTATTCCTGCTCCAGTTTCACCATATTCCGAGTACCAGAGTCAAAGTACTCGAAAAATTGATAAAAATTAGGAACTCATAATTCGTAGCTTGGAGTCAGGAAATGAAGGAAGTCGTAGATCTTGTCGCAGAAGGGAAAACGATAAAATATTTGGTTTATAGCTTGAATGTAAAAGTGTCTTGATATGCGACGAATTTGATTTGGAGACTTTCGGCTGCAAAATGACCATCAACGACTTCCCTCGTTTCCAGCCCAATAATGAAATCATGTCCTTTATATCCGATATAGACTGTGTTTTCGGGATGACAGTTCGCTTCATCGTACGAGTTGATGGCGAAAGGATTAGTTACTCAAATATAGGAAGGCTTCATGAAATTCAAACTTAAAGTACGAAGGAGCTTTTCTACCTGGCTTTTCAAGAGGTGAAATAATGGTTTTTGTGCCTGATATATAGTTTTAAATTCATTTGATTCTCCCAACACATTTTCAGCGAAATATATTTGAGCTCTTGAGCATGGTTTGATCAATGTAATTCGTACATGGTTATTCGCGTGTGGGGCATTTTCAAGCACTAGAGAGTCCCAATACAATTTTAGAGTATCCCACTCCTCAAGAATACGTATCGCACAGTTTTGAAATTAAAGCTAACGAGTGAGAGGCAAAGCCAAAAATTCGTGTTTTCCGACTTGAATGGAAATTCTTTCCTATATGTTTCTTGCCAAACAATTGCAAACGACTCTGCATAAATCTACCAGACTCTTCGAAAGTTTCTTACAAACGTGACTTGCAACCAGGGTACATAAATGGCAGGTACATTTAACAACTACGACCCTTAGATATTCCTTAAACAAGCATCTTGACTGAATGGCTTATGCCCGTCATAGCATTGGCTGTGTCACAAAAAAATTCAATCCAATTTTTAAGATGAGAGCTTGCCAGCTTGACTTCATTCATCACTCTGACCAGCTGGTTGAATATACCAGACGCTGATTCATCGTTGCACTCTATCAGAACAAGAAAATCTACCTATATATTCATTGTTTCATTCCACAGCAAGTTACTTGGCTACAGACGGATCCGTCGTTTCATCAATAACCACCGAAAAAAGGTTTGTCTTTAGAGTGTCGAGAAGCTTACTGTGAAAATGAAATCCCAGTGCTTGTTGGGCAATGTTGGTTGCTTTTGTTCTAGCAAGACTGGCATGGTTTAGCAAATCCGGACCTGGCATACTTTTTATGAGCTTCATCAAGTCCTCAGAAAGCAAATAAGGTAGGTCATGTTAAACTAGAAATGAGACAAACTGTTGCTTTAATTGTGACCACTTACCCGCTTCTGGAATTGCTAGAAAAGTGTTGGTCCAACGACAGAGTCTTGGTAGACAAAGCTATCTATACTTTTTCGCTTGAGCTTTGCTTTGTTTGTGGCTTTCAACGTCATGCTTCCCTTCTTTCAAAGAAAGACCTTATTGGAATAGAGGTGGTGAGCTATATAGGTACTGCTTTGGTTATTCTGCAACTTTCCAAGCCATATCCTTTTTCCCACTCATACCTATATTTTTGATCTGAAGACTTCCTTGCCAACTTCTCTTTATCGGAAGAACTTGGGGAGGGTTCATCGTCCGAGTTCTTAAATCTATCCTCATACTCTTGATTGTGATCTATGACTTCGGCCATTTTAATAAGGTATCACATCCTACAAACAAGAAGAGTCAAGTCAGAATTTAAGCAAGATGGTGGAATCACCCTATTTTATTATTTTCAGAAAGATTTTGCAGATTTTTAAAATTAATACTATATACTCATACTCTTGATTGTGATCTATGACTTCAGCCATTTTAATAAGGTATGCACATCCTACAAACAGGAAGAGTCAAGTCAGAATTTAAGCAAGATGGTGGAGTCACCCTATTTTATTATTTTCAGAACGATTTTGCAGATTTTCAAAATGAAAGGGGTCAGACTACTTATTATAAAAGTTATGAAAGTTAAAAAAAAATTATTGTCTATAGTGGCTGATGCAGGATCTCCAGTTAAAAGAGGGAGGAGGCCTTGTTCAAGAAACACAAAGAGAAATTTTGTCTCAAGCACCTTTAGTTGTAGACAAAGCCCTTTCAATCCCTTCTTCCTTTCGAGAGGTTGACTAAAATATGCTTAAAAAATCAAATTTGTGCAAACTTTTCTATAAAAAAGGTAGAAAATCCAAAGATGTATGTCACTAAAAACTATAATATTCCTTCTATTTTGTCTATTAGACAACTATTTTAGGGGAGCAATTACCTATATAACACTAAAACCGTAAAGTTTAGAAAAGGTCAGCCTTAGGAAATATTGTCTTCTTGTTTTTGTTTTTTTCGCTAATAAAATAAAGTGAAAGTTTAGGATGGAAATGTTTTTTCTGGCACGAAACAAAGTTTATTTTGGAATTTCTCACTAGAACCTGCATTTTTCTATATATTTGACCTTAAAAAACAAGCATCTCAGTTATGAAGCAAATACGCTTGAAAAAGGAAATTAGCCTAAAGGCTTTTAAAGAGAAGAAATTTTACGGCTGCTAGGCCATTAAAACAAATTAGCGAAGTCTGCAGGAAAAAACTGAGGCAAATGCAGAAAGCAAAATCCTAGAAAAAATTTAAGTACGGGTAGGGCAGCACCAAATTAAACATTACAAAGTGTCTTTTTCTCTGGCATTTTTCTTCTATTATACTCTTGTTTAAGTGACTAAGATGACTGCTACACACACAAAAACTGAAAGGAAAAGAAAACAACAAAGGGATATACAAAGGTACAGATTAGGGACCTGTGCAGTAAAGGGTGCAGAGTTACTGCCCAATTGAACCCAAATATACACTAAAAAATGAGTTTCCTTCTACTGGGTGACATCTCTGCAACCTTACACCAATCAATTGAGTTGGTATGAGGTACACAATTGACTGAATAATATACAGCAGAAATAAATTGTTTTTATCATGGGTCTCTAGTCTGTACCGTTATCAACAAAACATCACTTAATATAGCAAAACTTAATATCACTTGCTGCTAATTAGTGATAGCTCAACTTATTCTTGACTCAAGCAAATAATTCATGGCTTTAGATTTAGGACTATTTTCAATGCCACACGACACAGATTTATAACAACTTATTCTTTATCGTATGCTATTCATACTATTGGGCTGTCTACGCCTTTGCGATAGTATTATTTGGTAATTACTTTTGTTCAGACATGTGGCTGAAATTGACTGAATAATATACAGCAGAAATGAATTGTTTTTATCATGGGTCTCTAGTCTGTACCGTTATCAACAAAACATCACTTAATATAGCAAAACTTAATATCACTTGCTGCTAATTAGTGATAGCTCAACTTATTCTTGACTCAAGCAAATAATTCATGGCTTTAGATTTAGGACTATTTTCAATGCCACACGACACAGATTTATAACAACTTATTCTTTATCGTATGCTATTCATACTATTGGGCTGTCTACGCCTTTGCGATAGTAATATTTGGTAATTACTTTTGTTCAGACAGGTGACTGAAATGTCAAATACTAGCTTCCTCCTTTACTGGCTATACTTTATCAAAGGGTAGATTCTAACCTACATACCTTGCTAGTTTTGATTTTGCCCATCCCACATTGAAATGTCATCTATGATTTAAAGCTGATAGTGGTAGTTTCGACTTTCTTCTGTATGGCGACATTCCTGCTATAGATGCTTTGATAGAAGCCATTTTGTGGTATCGTAAAAAAATGTGCGGTGTAATCCTTGAAATTGCGGTATTATACCACACAATGCGGTATAAGTGGTAATACAACTTCACTACACTAAACAGATCAGAGTGAAATAAAATTACTTAAAATAAGAGAATACAAGTATCAGTTCAAAAATATTGAATTTTACCATTATATTGTATAATATACCATATTTTTGGAAAAGTACTAAATCGATCCAATAGAGGTTAAATGTACCAAAATGAATAAATTGGACATGTTTGGGCATCACTCGTACTTCGTCAGAGATCCAGAAGTCCTATTATAATCTTTTCTTCTTTAAGAATTCCTTCAACTTTTACTAATTTTTCTTGTATCTATTATTTGAATTATTTCCGAGCTCCGAGCTAGACCCGGCGTTAGCCAGATCTAATTTCCGAGCTCTTCAGAAATTATTTATTACTGCTGTTGTTTTAGATGTCTTCGAAAATTGTTAATATCATCCCTAAGAATATACTATTTCTGAAACAACATTTGGTTAAAAATTGAACCTTACACAAAAATTCATTTGTTGATATAAATCATTTTAGCTACATTATTGAAAATTTTATTTATATGCAAAATCTTTATTTCAAATTAAAAATAAAAACTTAATTTTTAGAAGTATATTGTATAGCAAATAGATCAATTTGTCAAAATTTTAACTGCGAATTCGGAATCGTCATCTTATCAAGTTTGAGACTTAGTGAATATCCCCTGGTTTATCAAATAAAATCTAGAAACCGAAGGAAACGAACTTTTTCAACTATTGGAATCTGGGGGAACCATAAGACCCCTCCCCCCTTTTCAAGCCACTGAAAGCAATGGCTCCTTGTTAATGGTAAAAATTAAGGGAAATAATGTTAATAACCTAAATAATGGACATGATATTAATGGGAAAAAGGGGTAAAGCATCATCTGATGGAATTTATTTCAAGACGCTTCTACTCTGCATTTGCGAGAATTGCTCTTTTTGAATACCACAGAACATTCAGTTAATAAGTTTATCCTCTCCACAACAAAAGAGTGAAAGTAAGAGAACAAAACGACTAAAACAGTATATCATTAAGAAGCAGTGCCTTAAAAGTAAGGAGTAACCCTTGATAATAGTCGCTTAAACTCTGAAAAAGGTAGTTTTGATTTGAATTAAAACATAAAAGAATTTCATTTTATGCTGATTCTTATCATAGACATTCAATCAGTTTGAAATTAAAAGTCAAAGGTTACGAGCTTATATAAATTTTTATATAATATACACCAATGGCTACCTTTCAATGTTAAGATTGACAAATTGTTACAACTTTCATAAGTAGTGAGGGAGGCAATGCTCCGAGCGTTCCCAGGACCACTGATCTTTTCTTCTATATTGGTTTGAGATCACGAAGAGGGTTTAACGGCGATGCCCTATGGGCATTCTCTAAGATGCATGTGCTATTGTCTATTTTGTCTATTGTGCACAGGTGCTTCTTACGTCATCGTTTTAGAAGATGTTACTTGTGCAATTTTAAATGTAGATGATATAGATCTTATGCAAATTCAAATTTCAAAAAACCTTCGAGCCAGGTGGTAAATATCGTCAAGGCACTTCCTAAGACGCTAGTCAAGGGCGGTAGTCAACCTCCAGATATAAGAAATGATCTTAGGACCTGACATTCCTGACATTCTCACTGCTAAATACAGACTAACTAACAAAAGCCAAAGAATAAAAAATGTCTCTACTACAAATACCCTTTTGTTGGCCATCGGTTCCCTTGAGACAGGTCCGTTAGCCTACTAAAATATTTAACAAGGAAAAAACTTTTTTTAATTTGAAACATTTTTTTTTCAAAAATTAAATAGTATTATGATTAGCTCACTTTTTTTTTTCACATGCTGATTCACATCATTGTATTCAATATGTTTTACTAATACATTCAGTCCATCTTGTGGTCTATGTACTTGCATTATATTCATTTTTGCTGTGAAACTAAACTGTTCCTCCACTCGAGTTTTCTCAATAATATCACATATCTTGCAAAAATTTATCCCACTTAAGGGTTAGCCGACTTTTTCTAGTAATTTCTACTGCAACAATATAGTAGAAATGCAGTGCACTTGGCTTCTTTTCACTACCACTAGCACTTTCAGCATCCAACAGAGTAAAACCACCCATATCCGATAGTAAAATGTTCTTATGAATAAAAATCTGTATTCACAATGTTATCATTCTGGACTCTTCTTCACCACCGCTCTAAAACATTTATAGCCTGGAGAAACAAAAGAACTAACTGATCCACCACTAAAAGATCACCAAACTCTTGCGTAATCCGAGTGGTGGGAAAACCTACCTGGCCCGGAGTGTTCGTGAGTTTTTTGCAGTGAAAGATAAAACACTGTACATAAAAAAACCCCTTGTGTAGGCCAAGTAGCGGGAAAACCTTTGAACTCGGGTTACAAAGGATTTTTGAATCAAAACGAGTCTTGCGCAAGTCCTACCGAAACAAGTGTCGATAACCCTCAGACCTCGTTGTTGTCGGATTACCAGGTTTTTGAGACAAAAACAAGTCTTGTGTTAGCCCCACCATTGGAAATGTTCTTGACCCTCAAACTACGTCATTGACAAGGTCTTTTGAATTTACAAAAGTAAACATTAGACTAACGTCTTGGAGAAGGTCCTGAGGGAAATATAGATTTTTTAGGGGGTACTAAGATCTTTTTTTTCATACGGGGTTTTCCTACTTGACTAGCGTCTTAGGAAATGCCTTTTGGGCTTTTTCTACATGGTCTATCGGTTTTTAGATATTTGAATTTACATAAAACATACATCATCTACATCTAAATTTGCATAAGTAAACAATAGCATCTGCTAAACTGTAACGTAACAAGAACCTGTGCGCAATAGACCAAATAAACAATAGCACCCGCATCTAGGGGAACACCCTAAGGGAATCTTTATTAAAACCTCTTCTTGACAATTTACCATTAAAGAAAAAAAGATCAGTGGCTATAGCCTGCTCAGAGTATTGTCCCCTCACTACTTATGCATCTTTACTTTCTATTTAAAAACTCATGATCTTTCCCCTATTGAAACTCTTATTTGTGTCATTGAAAAGTTATTCTTGTGAAGTTTTCAAAATAATATTTTAAATATGTGACAGAACAAATACTGATCCTCAGGACCATTTTCGAGGTCCTGAAATACCTCAGCCTAAGTAAGTAAAAGTAAGTAAGAAGGGACTAGATCATTAAGGTCCAAACCGGCGGTGCTGATCTCTGTTTAAAGGCCCTTCAGCCGGGAAGTGCAATGGGGGACTGGGGGCCAACCATCCTGTGCTTTCACTCACCCATCCCGCTTACCTTCTCCAGATTCCTCCAGGTACCAAGCTACAGCTGGGTCAAATCTGGCTGAGCCTACAGAATCACGCCACTGACCCCCGTCCCAAACTAAATAACTGGTCACAACTGGGATCGAACCCGTGCTGCTTGGACAAGGAATTCCCACGCCGGCGCGCCAACCACTCAGCTGGGACGGATTCAGCCTACTGTTATTACAGCATATTGTAATCGATTGTTATTAATTGTCGCTACTAAGAGCCAATGAAATCCCTTTTTTTAAATGGGAAGGCTTTTCATTGGGCATGCATGGTGAAAATCAAGATAAACGTAATATATATTGAACTCGTGTTTAATATGTATAGTATTATATAAGTTCAACATAGCCCAAAGTGAAAGCCACAAGACCTAAAAAGATTTGTTTGTGGATCACACATCAAAAGAAGAAGAAGGCAAGTATCAAATTTCTTTTATGGAGATTGTAAAGAAAAGCAGTTTATGAGGAAAGATCGTGCTCATGTCAAATAAAACCTGTGTTAGATGGGGCAGGAATGTGTGGTATTTAGAATGAGAAGAGGGAATGTCATAGATGGATGAATCTCTTATGGCTCGGCTTAGGAGTAGAATGGAAGACCAGGGCATCCGGATTTCGAACCAGGCATTAATGATGTACAAGACTTTGAAACTTTATGCCCAGGTTTAAAATGTTTTTGGTTTTGGACTGTTATTTTATACCAGGATTGATGTCCGTGATACTGGTGACCTGGTTTCGATAAGCGAATTGTCTACCATCATCTGAGTACCTGCTGAGTCACCTTCTTTATAAGTGCCCTCTCCAGGCCACTTAGCACGTCCCCAGTTGGTGAATAGAGAAACGTCCTACAGATATACAGGGTGGCTCCCGTAAAGGAATGCGTGAACCAGGAGAGGACCTAGCTCCTGGGGGTTCATAAATTGAAAATAGGGTACCCTTGCCGGGGGTAAGGGTATATATATACAAGTGGAGGAGGGATAAGGCCCCTCTGATGCACAATGAGCAGGACCAACCGACGTGTGGACACGTCCTGTTAGTTACAAACCTTCTTCTAGCGATGGCTTAAATTGTATGGTAATGCAGGATACCATAGTGGGAGGATCCTGTCCAGGAGGACAATTGCGGAATAGGATGGAAGATTCTGATTTGGACAACGGCCTCTTCATCTTGGTTATGTAGTGGTATGCTCCGGCATACCACTCAGGGGCTTACTTGCCTACTCATAGAGCTTCAGAGGGGTAGGTACCGGAAGGTGCCAAGTCCTGCCCCTAATTGGGTTACCACCAACCATGCTGAGGTTAAATATGAAGTCTTATACCACTCCTTATCTTATGAGGCAATGTCAGTCTTAGGAGTCCTTTTGTCCCTGTTTGGACCAGCTACCCGTTCAGCTGATATTTACCAAATTTTCCAACGGAAAAAACAGCCTCAGATCAGACTTCCTTCCAGTAGACAACCAAATGCGCGTCCCAAGGCAATTCTTACAGATACATTATTGTTATCTACTGCAATGTACGTGGTCTCTAGTCTAAGTTGGATCACCTAGAGCATATGATGAATGAGGTTTCTCTTTCTTTCATATGTGTATGCGAGACCAACCTTAATTCTGGCGTCATTGATAGTGAGATTAACATTCCTGGTTACACTCTGTAAAGGCTGGATCACAAAAACACGAGAAGCGTGACTTTTGGTGGACGTGGTGTTGCAACTTACCTTAAAAATGGCATCTCTTTTTTGGCAATTTTGATTTCAAGTGATAAGGAGGTCCTTTGGGGAAAGTAAACCTACTAAACAAATCGTTTGTTATTAGCACAGTCTGTAACCCACCAAGTTGAAAATCACAAATTATCTGGAATATTGCTTGGAATTTGTGAAGTAAAAGTTCCCCGAATCTGGTATATTAATTAAAGAAGACTTCAATATTCATCAAGACCAGTGGTTGAAAAGTTGCATGACTGATCCAGAAGGCGTAGCTCTGCTAGACATGAGTCTTGCTTACGGCCTAGAACAGCTTCTTGAATTTGACACTTATTTTGGCTCTCATGGATCATCCCAGCTTGATGTCTTCTTAACGGATCATTCAGATTCCTCTTGTTTTGAAAACAGTCCATTTGCGAGTGACCGAGTGGCAGTTGTAGCTCGTGAAAATCTCAAAATTTCTCCTCCTATAAAGCCTGAGTGAATCATCAGGACATATCACTGCACAGTCTGAGATTTTCTGCGAAACTTTTTATCGGTAAAGCCGTGGAGTAATTTAAAAAAAAAGTCCCAGATAAAGCAGCGGCACTCTACGAAAAAGCGATTACAGAAGCTACTGAGCAATTCGTCCCATCAAAAACAGTAAAAGTCTCATCTCAAGATAAGCCTTGGTTAAATTCTGGTTGTAGAAAGGCTGCCAGGGCCAGAAAAGAAGCTCGCAAAAAGGGATCAGGCTGCTTTTATTAGCACTTGAGACGAGTCTGTTAAAGTTGTACGTCAAGCTAGAGCAAATTACATTGATCCTAGCACCCCCGAACTTGCTCGTCCTTTTGCCTCTCTGTATATAAAATGCTTTGCAGCGGATCATTCCCGAAAACCTGGAAAACTGCTTATGTGGTCCTTGTTCCAAATGCAGATTCTGACTTTACTAATGTAGGATCGTATCGTCTAATAATTTTACGCTGTTCTGTGTAGGTAAATTTTATGAGAGCGTCATTAATAAGACCCTTTGCCAATACCTTGAGGCACATCTGTTGTTGGCAGACACGCGTTACTGTTTTCGCAGAGAACGGTCTATTTTAGACTGTCTGATTGTATAGTATCAAGAGTTGGCTAAGCTCTTTTCTCAGGGCACGATATTCGCTTTCTCTCCTTTGAAATCTCAAAAGCCTTTGATCGTCCATGGCACAAAGGACCTCTTTGTGAACTGAAACTATATTGAATTGATGGTCGACTATTTGAGGTGTTTGCTGAGTTTCTTCACCAATGATCATTGCAAGTTGTCCTTGATAGCTTCATATCAAAAGAAAACCCAGTCTTGTCAGGAGTACCATAAGGAAGTGTTCTTTGGCCAACTCTTTTCTTGGTATTCATAAACGATCTTGGGGATAACCTTGTGAAGAAACCTCACCACTCTGTTGATGACAAGAGAACGAAAAAATCGATTGCCAAAGACAAAGATCCCAGAAAACCCAACAAAGAGCTTTATGCTAACCTGAAGAGATTTGAGGCGTGTTTGCCAGCAGCTTTTTCATTTAAAGGGATGTAATACTCAATATTATTCGCCAGACTTGGCACCGTCTGACTACTACCAAGAAAAAGGACCCATTAACGAAATCTCCTAGGGAACCAGCCATTTTCTACAGCTGTTGAGAATTTATGGTTTGATTGTCAAATTTAACTGAAAAGAAAATTAAATTCACTTTTGTCTTCAAGCTTTTCATTCCAGACGGATGTTTCACAGGGAGCTCTCAAGGCTGTCAAATTGATCGGATGGTGGTTTTTTTAGATGATTTCTAGTGTTTCCCATCGGGTATAATAGAACATTTAAGGGACTACCTTTTCCCAAACGCGAATAAGAAAATTCTGTTCTATTTCATACAAAGAATTTTATAGTTTCTGACGATTTAAAATCAATAAATCTTTCTATCTGAAACAAAAGACGAGAAGCTAAATGGGTTTTCTAAGATGTCCAGGAAGTAAATTCAGGGTCTTAGTTTTCTGTCATTCAATCGGACCCTTGTCTAAGCTCTAAGAGTTATGACAAGACCACTGAAATGATTCTAAATTTGTCTGTCACACAGCGAAAAAAGCTGATAACGGAGGAGATAGGAGGATCCTTTAAGGTGCTCTATCTCCTTATGAAGTTTTTTTTTTTATTTATTTATTTTTGGTGAAACACTCGAATTCTTGGGAATCCAAGGGACGACTTTTAAAACGCCAATCGTTTAGCTTTGCAAATGCATTAGTGAAGTGATAAAAAAAGAGATTGATTCAACTTTTTTTCTGGGGGGAATATGATTACTTTTAAAGTTATGGTATGCTGGTATGTACTATATAATTGTGTCATATGGGCTCATTCACTTTATAATAAAATTTAATATTACTATTATTATTATTTGATATAAATTCAAGCACATGGTCCCAGATTTTAACTACTTAAAAATATTTTTTGCGTTAACAAAAATAGGATAAACAGGCAAGTAGGCTATGCCAGAACTTGTTTAAGGAAGGGAGGCAGAAAGTTCAAGAATATGGAACTATGAGGAAATTTCAAAAACTAAACTCGAAAACGAAATTAGGCTGAGTATTTTGAAGGGCTTCAATTCCAAAAAAAAATATGTGATTTATAATTTATAAAATTGAATGTTTGGGACAAATCAAGGTAACTGGGGCTTGTATGTGAGGGATGACAGTCGTGTAAAGCCTCTTTCTGCATATATAACCGAGCCAGACATGGATCTAGAGCGTTAATTTGGGAGGGGTAGTGGCGTCAAGAGGGAAAAGTGGGACATTACCCTTCCATCTAGAATCTTGTCTGAAATAAATGGATTAAGGCCGTTTTTACTGTAGATGCAACATAACGCAAAAGGGAAGTTAAAACTAGGTGTTTAAAAGGATCATTGTAGACCAATCGGGTCAACTTGCCACATGTGCAGTGCAATGGGCAAATTCATCGAAACCAAAATTGCCACTAACCCTACATTTCTGTTTGCCAATCAAAGGCAACCTCAGTCAAAGGGGCTGACTGTTGCATTTGGTGGATTGCAATGATCATCATTTCTCTGTGATGGCATCCTGGTAGGTAGGGTGAGTTTGCAAGATGAGATGAATGGATAATCTAAGCGTCTCGGCACCGATGTTAAAAGATCCTCTAGAAATGGGACAAAGAGAGATAGACAGATTTTCAATCCCAGCACAATGCCCAAGAGCTCACCAATTGTTTAAATGACTATGCTTGAGGATGAGGGGATTATTCCTTGCGTTTTAGCTAATTCGTTAGTGAAGTTACCGACGAAGAAAAAAAGGTTGAGAAGTAAAGAAAAAGGACGAGGAGTAAGAAAAACCCTGCTCGGTTGCCTGGGAAACAGGAAAACAAGTTTTGTTGAGGCGGCAAAACTTGTCTCAATCAAGGTGCTAAGATTCAAAACGTTGAAAGAAGACAAACATCGCATTATTTATGCACTGGGCAACAAACTATTTTTGTTTGAAATTGTTCTCTAAGAAACTGGAAGAGGCCTCAATCAGGGTGAGAAGGACCCTGTTGTAATGTGTCAGAAAGGCTAGTTGGCCTTATGGTGCCATGCAACGGGTTCCAAAACTGAAAACAAATAAGTATAACTTGGTCTCATTTCAATGAGGTCTAAATGTGAAATATACTCACTAAACCATTTACAGGGACATGGCTGAAGAAATTGAGACGCAAAATTTCCGACTCTCAATTGGCAGGAGGCGTTACATGCTTCTTAAGTATCTTTACAATAGGATGACAAAACTCTCCGGCGCAAAGAAAGTTTACGGCCTAAACCCTTATAATAAATGACGATCAGGGATCTTCATCACAGCAACAAGCTTATTCAATACCGCCAAATGAGGCAAAGACATTAGATTGCTGGTAGATGAATAGGCATGATTACCAGGGTACGTGCAGGAGTCTTTGATTTTGTAATATAAGGGATGAAGATAATGTCATTTCAGTTGGACGTCTGTATTACATGCAATTTGTCTATGTCTCTGTCTCAGGAGGCAATAAAAGGTGATGCTAGCCCCTGTATGCCACAACACTGTCACCGTACAACTTTCTTGTCTTCAGTCCGCACCCTCTTTGGGTCTCAGAAACGTTTCAGTTTTATGTTCATAAAACTGACTGTCTTTAAACAATTTTCCTGAGTTGATCTACTCTTTTATTCTTGCTTTAGAAAAAAATCGTTTTTTTTTCAGTTTTTATTTCCCAAATATAGTACTTAATAATATAATTTAGGAAGCATTATTTAAATATTGGTCTTTTGAGGGTAAGCCTTGGATATGCAAATTAGATGATGCACAGTTCAAAGGATTCCCAGGGGCTATAACTTAATTCATGGTAAACTTTCTTGCATGCCAGCTGGTCATCGCTATGTATTAGTTGAAATGTATTTTGGAGAAAAAAGGGGCAATGTTTATATCAAAGGACTATTCAGGTAGCTAGGAAATAAATCTACTTCTATAGTCTGAATTGCATCCTGAATCCGAATTTAACACTCATTTATGTTGGAAATTAACTTTACCCCCACCCCTATATGCACCAATTCAGGGTATTTTCGAATTCAGGGTTTATATTTGCACATTAGAGAGGTGAGGTATAGTTCGTTTCTGATGCAAGTGGATGTTATATTTGGATTCAGGATTCAATTCTAACTATAAAGTTTATTTCATAGCTGCCTGAATAGTCTGTTAATATAAACCTTACCCTTCAAGTAATATGACTTTAATCAAACAGTTCGTGGTAACGAACTGTAGTAAGGAGCGATCCGGCTCAATAGGAACCAAAACTCAAAAAAATTGAATTTTGATATCAATAGCTACATCAAAAGAATCGCATTTTAATGCTGATTTTAAATATATAAGTTTCATCAAGTTTAGTCTTAGCCATCAAAAGTTACGAGCCTGAGAAAATTTGCCTTATTTAGGAAAATAGGGGGAAACACCCCCTAAAAGTCGTACGATCTTAACGAAAATGACACCATCAGATTCAGCGTATCAGAGAACACTACTGTAGAAGTTTCAAGCTCCTATCTACAAAAATGTGGAATTTTGCATTTTTTGCCAGAAGACAAATCACGGGTGCGTGTTTATTTGTTTGTTTTTTTTTTTCTTCTTTTTCCAGGGGTCATCGTATCTACTAAGTGGTACTAGAATGTTGCAAGAGGGCTCATTCTAAAGGAAATGAAAAGTTATAGTGCCCTTTTTAAGTGACCAAAAAAATTGGAGGGCATCTAGGCCCCCTCCCACGCTCATTTTTTCCCAAAGTCAACGGATCAAGATTTTGAGATAGCCATTTTGTTTAGCATAGTCGAAAATCATAATAACTATGTTTTTGGGGATGACTTACTCCCCCAAAGTCCCTGGGGGAGGGGTTGCAAGTTACAAACTTCAACCAGTGTTTACATATAATAATGCTTATTGGGAAGTGTACAGACGTTTTCAGGGGGATTTTTTTTGGTTTTGGGGGTAGGGTTGAGGGAGGGGGCTATGTGGGAGGATCTTTCCTTGGAGAAATATGCCATGGGGGAAAAAATTCAATGAAAAGGGCGCAGGACGAATGTGGTCACGTTAAAAAAAAACGTCAAATTAAGAGCTTAACATACAATGCTGGGTGTTCGGAGCCTCTCTATTATGGAGTATAATTTGAAAATAACACAACTATACGAGCGATAAAACATATATACCACAACCATAACTCAACTAACGAAAGAACTACTAAGAGAAGACACAACTATAAAGCGAAAACAGGTGAAAACTAACGGGAAAATAAACGAACTAAGAGGTGGAAGGGGCCCAGAGAAAAAATATAATCCTTTTTCAATTTTGAGCCTAACTTCCGCAAAGGAGTAATAATGTCAGAAGCCCCGAAATACCGAATTATTTTCTTTTCAAACAGTTCGTGGTAAGGAACTGTAGTAAGGGGCGACCCGGCTCAATAGTAAACGAAATTCTAAAAAACGGAATTTTGTTGCTAAAAGATACATCAAAAGAATCGAATTTTTACGCTGATTCTAAATATATAAGTTTCAATTAATTTAGTCTTTGTCATCAAAAGTTACGAGCCTGAGAAAATTTGTCCTATTTTGGAAAAAAGGGGGAAACATCCCCTAAAAGTCATAGAATCTTAACGAAAATCACACTATCGCATTCGGTATATCAGAGAACTCTATAGCAAAAATTTCAAGCTCCTATCTAAAAAATGTGGAATTTTGTATTTCTTGCCAGAAGACAAATCACGGGTGCGTGTTTATTTGTTTTTTTGTTTTTTTTCCAGGGGTCATCTTATCGACCAAGTGGTCCTAGAATGTCGCGAGAGGGCTCATTCTAACGGAAATGAAAAGTTCTAGTGTCCTTTTTAAGTGACCAAAAAAATTGGAGGGCAAATAGGCCCCCTCCCATGCTCATTTTTTTCCAAAAGTCAACAGATTAAAATTTTAAGATAGCCATTTTGTTCAACATAGTCGAAAACCATAATAACTATGTCTTTGGGAATGACTTACTCCCCCACAATCCCTGAGGGAGGGGCTGCAAGTTACAAACTTTGACCAGTGTTTACATATAGTAATGGTTATTGGGAAGTGTACAGACGTTTTCATGGGGATTTTTTTGTTTGGGGGGTGGGGTTGATGGGAGAGGGCTTTGTGGGAGGATCTCTCCTTTGAGGAATATGTCATGGGGGAAGAAAAATTCAATGAAAAGGGCGCAGGATTTTCTAGCATTACTATAAAAAAACAATGAAAAAATAAACATGAAAACGTTTTTTTCAAATGAAAGTAAGGAATAGCATTGAAATTTAAAACGAACAGAGATTATTACGCATATGAGGGGTTCTAAAAATACTTTAGCATAAAGAGCGAGGTATTTAGGAGGAGATAAATACCTCGCTCTTTATGCTAAAATATTTTTAGTGATTTCAACTATTTATTCTACGGCCTTTTTGATTCAGGGGTCATTCTTAAAGAATTGGGACAAAACTTACGATTTAGTGTAAAGAGCGAGGTATTAACGAGGGTACAAACCCCCTCGTACACATAATAAAAATATAAGAATATAAAAGTTTGTTACGTAAGTTAATTCTTAAGTTACGTATATTTTTTACTAATAAAAACGTTCGTTGAATATTAAAAGTTCTAGTAGCCTTTTTAAGTAACCGAAAAATTGGAGGGCAGCTAGGCCTCCTTCCTCACCCCTTATTTCTCAAAATCGTCTGATCAAAACTAAGAGAAAGCCATTTAGCCAAAAAAAAATTAATATACTAATTTCATTTCAATAATTTATGTGCGGAGAGCCAAAATCAACATGCATGAATTCAAAAACGTTCAGAAATTAAATAAAAAAAAACTAGTTTTTTTAACTGAAAGTAAGGAGCGACATTAAAACTTAAAACGAACAGAAATTACTCCGTATATTAAATGGGTTGTCCCCACCGCAGTCCCACGCCCTTTACGCTAAAGTTTTTAATTGCTTTAAAAAGTAGAATTGTGGCAAAGAGTCAAAGTTTAGCGTAAAGAGCGAGGGACTGCGGAGGGGACAATCCATTTCATATACGGAGTAATTTCTGTTCGTTTTAAGTTTTAATGTCGCTCCTTACTTTCAGTTAAAAAAACTAGTTTTTTTTTATTTAATAATATAAGAACTGATGAAGATACGGCAAAATTTACAAAACCAATCAGCCTAGTTTCAATGTAAGGCTGTAAATCTACGTTTGATAAAATTTTTCACATAAAGCCTTTCAACTATTGCACCCAAACTCCTGCCCCCAGTGAAATTCAGGACTTTGATGACGTTCCGTAAGATCCGAGAATTTTCTATAATGGCGCTTTTTACATTTCGGGTCTTCCTGATATATTTCTTCCCCTCAAATAATGTGCCTCTAATTTGTTGTTAGATTAATACATATTTTATAAAATTTAGCTGCTCCGACACAAAGTGTTTATGACCTCTTGAAGATGCCCTTATATACAACCCATATTGGCAGGTCTTGTCATATTTACCACAAGAATATTTCACAATTAATCTGATCAATTATACATTTGGGTGTTCGAGCTTTGAAAATGAATACAAGCTACTTATGTCATTAAACAGCTTTCACTTTTGCTGAATACATGGTTACGGCTTATCTTCTTCAAATGTGCTCGCTTAGGAGATTTGATGCTAATTTCAGTTAATACTAAAGTGATATTTCAACAGGGACTTGGCTAGGAGGAAAAAGTGAAACAGCACCAGACCTCCAGTAGGCCTACTAATTTGGGTGGGATGGGGTGGCTGCCACTCCTAGAATTTGAAAAATACCTTTTTTGATTCTTCTGTTGAAAAATTCCCCCACCCCAAGAAGTTTGTGTTTGGTAGCGTAAATGGTAGCTACTATATATTCGTTAGGTTAGGTTAGGTTAGGTTCGCTCAAAATCAGTTGCAAATTTTCTTTTATGGTGAGAAAAAATAAATTGGGGGGTCATAATAGACTCACTGCCCAGAAAAAATGTTGTAACGAAAAAAAAATCTTGGTCTTTCTACTGTTTATCACTCAAATAATTGGCGGTTCTATTCAAGAATACGTATACGGTTGTGTTCATTATGTAGCTATCTTTCTTATAACAGTTTTGGGTATGCTATTACTTTTCAGCCCTAGGGTTTAAATGTTTCAGCCAACGTCGAAGATGTAGCTAGTTTTTGATGGTGAAGGGCTTAAAATCCTGGAAAATCCGCCTCCAAAAATTCCTTTCGCTAAACTCCCCCCACTGGAAATCCCTCCAGAAACCCCCCCAAAAAAAACCCTCAAGGAAAATCCTCTGCTGATCTCCACCGGAATTTCCCCCCGGATAATTCCGCCTCCTGTAGAATATCCCCCTCCACAGACAAAATTGAGCAGTCAAAGAGAAAGTGACAAATAAGAATAATGAAAGAAACAGGGAATTCTTGAATATTCTACCTATATTGCAAAATTTACGGTGTAGAATGTCACAGTATTTCTTTACATTTTCATTTTATCTTGATTCTTTTTCGTAGTTCTGGGTGCTCAATTATCATAACAGGGTAAGATAAAGTTTAACAATGGAGCTGTGGGCGTAACATCAATCCCGATGGCAAATCAATGAGACATTGCGAACTTTCTGAACAAAACTGATATCTTAAAATTTAACATCACTGGGGTTACAGAAAAGCCAAGCAGTAGAAAAGGAACTAAGAGGGTGGCTGGTTACACCCCAGTTACTTTTAGCCTTTAAAAAGGACAATACAAATTTCAATTTTTAATTGAATGATCTCCCTCGCAAGTTTCTAAAATAGCATCTTCGGTTTGAAGTGGGTGGAAAAAAGTTTTTGGCACTTTTCCGATCCTTTTCAGGCAGTATTTTGGGGGAAAGCACCATTTCTTATTTTCCTTCTGCATTTAGGTCCTCTTAGCCTGAGGTATCATATAAGTTTCAGGCCGAAGAGAGAAACTAGTATTTACAGTTTGCTCCTATTTTCAATCTTAAATCTTGCATTCGATTTATTTGTTGTTTTTCTTCAAAATTGTTTAGTCTCTTCCTTGGCTCGCCCTAAGTTCCCTTTTGAGCAAAAATGTCCTAATTCTAACTGTTATAACAAGTATTTCCTTGGCAAGGCTAATTTTTTTCAAAACGAACAAGATTGTAAGAAATTTTGTGACTATTTGTGCAATTCAAATAGGCTATTATTACAAGATAAGTTGGCAAGTTTTTAGAAACGCTTGTACTTTATTACAGACTTGTTTTTTTTAAACCTATTTTTGGGGTAAGACATATGGATAATATTTTGGTTTCAACAGAATTGAACAGAAATTGATTTTTTTTTTTTTTTTAATCACTTAGGAGGGGAAATATTTTTTACAATTGTAAGATAAACAAAGAAAAAGTTACCACTTTTCGGATATATGGGTTCATAGAGATAATTTTGAAACAACAACAAGCGTTGTTTATCTTTTATGTCAAATAACCCTATTCAAGTTAAAAGGATTCAATTTCTATAGGGTGAATAAAGGATTCACCCTATTCAGTGTCTAGTTGAAACAGTACTGAAATTATCATCACTAAAATACATTAGCAGTCATTAAATATTTTTTATTGGACATGGATATCCTGAAAAGATGGCTTCTCAGACAATAGAAAAGAGAAAGAAAAGTTTAATTGAACCGGCAATAAGTTAGGAGGATTGGTAAAACAAGAAAATCAAATATATAACTTTACTATATGCTCCGATTTTATCACGAAAATTAAGATATGAATTCAAAAGAAAACATAACATAAATAGTATTTTTAAATTCTGACTAGCTATAGGCTCTTTACGGAATTCATTGAAAAAAGCAAAATTTCCGAGGGAAGTAAAGAGTGAAGTTGAAACTTCAAAAGGACAAAAATTATTACTTCGCAGCTTGTGTAATATCTATCAATAAAAGAAGTGCAAATAAACAAAATAATTATGTTTCCCTATACTCTTAGGATTATAGAAAACTAGCGCTTTACTGGAAAAACAAAAATCAAGTATAAAAAACAGGGATATTGATTTAAGAGCCAAAATTGAATATGTAGCCAGACAAAAATAAACGAATATGTGGAGCTTTTGATAGTCTTGTACCAGTTACGACATCAGTAGCTTTTATTATACAGTTAAAATTATCTTACAAACATAATCGTTAAGTCTTGTTTTAATAACTGCATACTAATTGAACAGTGTAAAGAAACATTGGATGGAATATACTCCTTAGTTTCTGTTTAAAACTTATTTTAATATAATTTCGAATTATCACCGATCTAGGGGAGATAAGCACCTTTAGAAAATACTGCAGATAATCTTGACAGCTACGAAACACTTTCAGTCTGTAACAAGAAGTTCATTATCCATACTTCACAAAACAATACATGTCTTTCAGGAACGTTAATTTTTCGATGAGCAAAAAGCTGTTTTTATGGCACTTGGTATTAACCAAGTGACATATAGCAGTCGCCAATTCTGTCGGTCTGTCTGTCTGTCTGTCTGTCTGTCGGTCTGTCGGTCTGTCGGTCTGTCCCGGTTTTGCTACTTTAGGCACTTCCAGGTAAGCTAGGACGATGAAATTTGGCAAGCGTATCAGGGACCGGACCAGATTAAATTAGAAATAGTCGTTTTCCCGATTTGACCATCTGGGGGGGAGTGGGGGCCCGGTTAATTCGCAAAAAATAGAAAAAATGAAGTATTTTAACTTATCAGCGGGTATTTGGATCTTAATGAAATTTGATGTTTGGAATGATATTGTGTCTTAGAGCTCTTATTTTTAATCCCGACCGGATCTGATGACATTGGGGGGAGTTGGAGGGGGAAAACCTAAAGTCCCGGTTTTGCTACTTTAGGCACTTCCAGGTAAGCTAGGACGATGAAATTTGGCAAGCGTATCAGGGACCGGACCAGATTAAATTAGAAATAGTCGTTTTCCCGATTTGACCATCTGGGGGGGGGGGGAGAAGGGGCCGGTTAATTCGGAAAAATAGAAAAAATGAAGTATTTTTAACTTATGAGCGGGTGATTGGATCTTAATGAAATTTGATGTTTGGAATGATATTGTGTCTCAGAGCTCTTATTTTAAATCCCGACTGGGTCTGATGACATTGGGGGAGTTGGAGGGGGGAAACCTAAAATCTTGGAAAACACTTAGAGTAGAGGGATCGGGATGAAACTTGATGGGAAAAATAAGCGCAAGTCCCAGATACATGATTGACATAATCGGAACTTATTTGCTCTCTTTGGGGTAGTTAGGAGGGGGGGAGTAAGTCTTAAAAATTAGAAAAATGAGGTATTTTCAACTTACGAACGGGTGATCGGATCTCAATGAAATTTGATGTTTAGAAGGATATCGTGTCTTAGAGCTCTTATTTTAAATCCCGACCGGATCTGGTGATGGGGGCGGGGAGTTGGGAGGGGGAAACCTAAAACTTGGAAAACACTTAGAGTGGAGGGATCGGGATGAAACATGGTGGGAAAAATAAACACAAGTCCTAGATAGATGATTGACATAAACGGAACGGATCCGCTCTCTTTTGGGTAGTTGGGGGGGGGGGGGTTAATTCTGAAAAATTAGAAAAAATGAGGTATTTTTAACTTACGAATGGGTGATTGGATCTCCATGAAATTTGATTTTTAGAAGGATATCGTGGCTCAAAGCTCTTATTTTAAATCCTGACCGGATCTGGTGACATTGGGGAAGTTTGGGGTGGGGAGACCTAAAATGATGGGAAACCCTTAGATTGGAAGGATTGGGATGAAACTTGGTTGGAAAAATAAGCAAAAGTCTTGCATGCGTAATTTACATAATTGGAACGGATCCGCTCAATTGCGGGGGGGGGGGGGGGGGTAATTCTGAAAAATAAGAAAAATAACGTATTTTTAACTTACGAAGGAGTGATCGGATCTTCATGAAACTTCATATTTAGAAGGACCTCGTAACTCTGATATCTTATTTTAAATCTCAACCGGATCAAACGTAATTGGGGGGGGGGGCAGTTGGGGGGACCGGAAATCTTAGAAAATACTTAAAGCGGTGAGATCAGGATGATACTGGATGGGAAGAATAGAAACCTGTCTAAGATACGTGACTGACATAACTGGACCGGATCTGCTCTCTTTGGTGGAATTGGGAGGGGGGAGGTAATTTTGAAAATTGAGGTATTTGTAACTTACGAAAGGGTGACCAGATCTTAATGAAATTTGATATTTAGAAGGATCTTGTGCTATAAAGTTTAACTTTAGGTTCTGACCTTCTCACAAGTGCCAAATGAGCTCTTGGCTCTTGGCTCTTCCGACCTCGTCCAAATGAGCTCTTGGCTCTTCCGACCTCTTACCATATGAGCTCTCGGCTCTTCCGACCTCGTCACAAGTGCCATATGAGCTCTTAGCTCTTGTTTTCTCAGCCAACTTTGCAGAAACTAGAAGGCTACTTTAACAAAAGAGAGCTGTTTAAGAACTCATTTAAGAGCTTATTTATACCTAGTCACTTTTTATAAATTTGACATGATAGCAATTTCTCATAAGACAAGAGCCAAGAGCTCATATGGCACTTGTGACGAGGTCGGAAGAGCCAAGAGCTTCTTCCCACTAAGTTTCATTACGATCTCTCCACTCTAAGCGTTTTCCAAGATTTCCGGTTTCCCCTCCAACTCCCCCAACGTCACCGGATCCAGTCAGGATTTAAAATTAGAGCTCTGAGACACAAAATCCTTCTAAATATCAAATTTCATTAAGATTCGATGACCTGTTCATGAGTTAAAAATATCTAATTTTTTCTAATTTTTCCGAATTAACCGTCCTTCCACTCCCCTCAGATGATTAAATCGGGGATGCGACTATTGCTAATTTAATTTAGTCAGATCCCTGATACGCCTGCCAACCCTTCGACGATCGCTATATTGATCAAATGTCTAGTTTCGGATCTTCTTCATATAAACAGTGGGGCGGTCCGAGATTTGAACCTGAGACCTCCCCTACCCTAAGCGAGAATCATACCCCAAGACCACAAGCAATACTTAAGAATAAAAATTATTTCGTTTATTGACAAATTAAATTCTCCTCAACTATCTTTTTCGCTCGCCCCCCCCCCTCCAGATGGTCGAATAGAGGAAAAGATTATTTCTAATTTAATCTAGTATGGTCCCAGATACGCCAGCTCACTTTCATAGTCCTAGCTTATCTGTATGTGCCCAAACTAGTAATTCCCCCCAACTCCCCCAAAGAGAGCGGATTCGGTCCGGTTATGTCAATAACGTATCTAGGACATGTGCTTTTCCCACAAAGTTCATCCTGATCTCCACACTCTAAACGTTTTCCAAGATTTCCGGTTTCCCCCTCCAACTCCCCCCAAATGTCACCAGATCCGGTCTGGATTTAAAATAAGAGCTCTGAGACACGAGGTCCTTCTAAATACTAAATTTCATTAAGATCAAATCACCCGTTCGTAAGTTAAAAATACCTCATTTTTTCTAATTTTTCCAAATTACCGAATTAGGTGCCCCCCCACTCTCCCAAAAAGAGCGGACCCAGCCCGGTTATATCAATAACGTATCTAGGACATATGCTTATTTTTCCCATCGAGTCTCATCCCGATAACTCCACTCTAAGTGTTTTCCAAAATTCCCCCCTCCCAACTCCTCCCAATGACAATGGATCCGGTCGGGATTTAAAGTAAGAGGTCTGAATTACGAAGCCCTTGTAAATATCAAATTTCATTAAGATCTGATCACTGTTTCGTAAGTTAAAAATACCTCATTTTTTCTAATTTTTCTCCGAATTAATCCCCCCTCCCGATTTTCCAAAAGAGAGCGGATCCATTCCGGTTATATCAATCATGTATCTAGGACTTGTGCTTATTTTTGCAACACAGTTTCATCCCAATCCCTCCACTCTAAGCGTTTTCCAAAATTTCAGGTTTCCCCCTCCAACTCCCCCAATGTCACAGGATCCGGTCGGGATTTAAAATATCAGTATTGAGAGACGGTATCCTTCCAAATATGAATTTTCATTAAGATCCGATCACCCCTTCGTAAGTTAAAAATACCTCATTTTTTCTAATTTTTCCGAAATAAGCGGAACTAGCACACAGGCTTCATCGCAGGGTGAAGTTTGAAGGTTTAATTCAAAACTGTTGATTATATACAAGCTTGATTTTTGGTAGATTTCTATTTGAACAGTCTTTTATTTTAGTTAGTTTGTCTCCACAATAATCCTTTACTTTTAAGATGAGTAGCCAATTTATGAAACTTACTAAAAGGGTATGGAGGGGGAGTATATATGAGAGGTTCTTATAAACCTCCGGTTTATAAGTTTCTTATAAACCATAATTATTACAATTTTATGCTTCCAATTAAGAAGTTCCAATTAAGACTCTTCCAACTCTTCCAATTAAGAAGTGGCACCAAAAGTGCTGTTTTTAAAGTCGTTTCGAACTTTTAGATGGTGGAATTTATAGGAAAAACGTATGTATGGGCAATATCTTCTATATTAGCAAAGAAAAATCTGACTACGATATTCTGGTAGCCTACTAGTGCCACCCCTTGAGAAAAGGCTCAAAATTGCCATTGTAGGGCCATATGGCACTTGCAGATGGCTGAATTTATAAATAGCACGTATATATGGGAAATAGCTTTTGATTAAGCCATTAAGCATCTCTCTATGATGTTCTGGTAGCCCACTAGCCCTACTGAAAAAAAAATGGGAGAAAGATCAATGTTACGAATCAAAAAAGTGATTTTTCTTATTGTTCAAGGAGGGGGACTATAGTTTTCTGGTATGAGGTTTTCAACCATACTGACTCCAAAGGTACACTTTTCATTTTGATCTGAGGCCATTTTCAAGGGTTTTCCAGGCTTTTTTCTCAAAATCGCCATAAATTTCTTTCCGCAATAAACTTTAACTTTTAAGACGAACCGAAATAGCAGTTACCATTCCTTATTCAGTGTCTCAGATGGCAATTTCTATGGCACTTGATATTAACCAAGTGACACATAGCAATCGCAAATTCTGTCGGTCTGTCGGTCCCGGTTTTAGAGTGGAGGGATCGCGATGAAACTTGGTAGGAAAAATAAGCACAAGTCCTAGATACATGATTTACATAACCGGAACGGATCCGCTCTCTTTGGGTTAGTTGGGGGGGGGGGTTAATTCTGAAAAATTAGAAAAAATGAGGTATTTTTGACTAACGAAAGGGTGATCGGATCTCAATGAAATTTGATATTTAGAAGGATATCGTGTCTCAGAGCTCTTTTTTAAATCCCGAACGGATCTGGTGACATCGGGGAGGGGGAGAGTTGGGAGGGGGAAACCTAAAACTTGGAAAACCCTTAAAGTGGAGGGATCGGGATGTAACTTGGTGGGAAAAATAAGCACAAGTCCTAGATGCATGATTGACATAACTGGAATGGATCTGCTCTCTTTGGGGTAGTTGGGGGGGGGGGGTTAATTCTGAAAAATTAGAAAAAAAGAGGTATTTCTAACTTACGAACGGGTGATCGGATCTCAATGAAATTTGATATTTAGAAGGATAGCGTGTCTCAAAGCTCTTATTTTAAGTCCCGACCGGATCTGGTGACATTGAGAGGAGTTTGGGGTGGGGGAACCTAAAATCATGGAAAACGCTTAGATTGGAGGGATCGGGATGAAACTCGGTGGTAAAAATAAGAAGAAGTCGTAGATACGTGATTTACATAACTGGAACGGATCCGCTCTATTGGGGGGGGGGGGAGTTGATTCTGAAAAATTAGAAAAAATGCAGTATTTTTAACTTACGAAGGAGTGATCGGATCTTCATGAAACTTCATATTTAGAAGGACCTCGTGACTCAAATCTCTTATTTTAAATCTCAACCGGATCCAGTGTAATTGGGGGGGGGGCAGTTGAGGGGAACCGAAAATCTTAGAAAATACTTAAAGCGGTGAGATCAGGATGAAACTGGATGGGAAGAATAAGAACCTGTCTAAGACACGTGACTGACATAATCGGACTGGATCTGCTCTCTTTGGTGGAGTTGGGGGGGGGGTAATTTGGAAAATTTAGGCATTTTTAACTTACGAAAGGGTGACCAGATCTTAATAAAATTTAGTATTTACAAGGGTCTTACGCTTTAAAGCTCTAATTTTAAATTCCGACCAGATCCTGTGACATTGGGGGAAGTTGGAGGGGGAAACCGGAATTCTTGGAAAACGTGAAAATTGGAATATTTTTATTTTACGAATAGGAGATCGGATCTTAATGAAATTTAATATTTAGAAGGAATTCATGTCTCAGAGCTCTTATTCCAAATCCCGACCAGATCTTTTGACATTGGATGGAGTTGGAGGGGGAAATATTGGAAATCACTTGGAGTGGAGGAATCGGGATAAAGCTTGGTTGATAGAATAAGCAAATGTCCTTGATACATGATTGACGGAACCGTAATGGATTCGCTCTCTTTGGGAGAGTTGGGGGGAGGGGTTCAGTGATTTGGCGAGTTTGGTGCTTCTGGACGTGCTAGGACGATGAAAATTAGTAGGCGTGTCAGGGAGCTGCACAAATTGACTTGATAAAGTCGTTTTCCCAGATTAGACCATCTGGGGGGCTAAAGGGAGAGGAAAAATTAGAAAAAAAAGCTATTTATAACATACGAGTGGGTGATCTGATCTTAAGGAATTTTGATATATAGAAGGACATCGTGACTCAGAGCTCTTATTTTAAATCCTGACCGGCATTAAGCCTCTTATTTTCTTTTTAAATCAATCTATTGATTCATAGAATTTTGCTAGAGCTCATACCTTATGATCTCTTGGCTCTTAGCTCTTCTTGCCTCGTCACAAGTGCCATATGAGCTCTTAGCTCTTGTTTTACTGGTTAAGTGTATTTTTAACTTGTGGTTACTACGGGCTGTGGTTCACCCTTTACTAGGTCGTAGCTACCGTTTCAACCCAAATAGCGGAAAATATAAGTGTCCAAAAATGTGAAAAGCGGGGTATACCTGCTTTGTACTTTTTTTGGCATTGATTTTAGCCTTTGAAGCAAGAGGTCATAAACTGGATCTAACTTTGAACGTAATTGGATTGCACAACAAACAAAATTGTTGACAGTAAGAGATTGAAAAATATTACTAATTTTCAGCATTCAAAGAGTACAGACATAAAGAGGATTAATAAGACTTACCCTAGTGAAATGAACAGACTTCCGGCTTCGATTTGGACTTTTGACTATTGAACTGATTTGGACTTCAGATTGCCAGGTTCTGTTACTAAGCGGTCTGGTAGTTGCATTTGAACCTTTAACCTTTGGTAAACAAATATCCGCTTTAGGTTTGATGATGAAGCGATTGTTCACCATATTGCTAAGTTTTTCCCTGAATAATAAGCTAAAAGATGTATAACGTGTGTATTGGGATTAAGTTTTCTCCAGTTACATACATGTGCCACACAGGGCGGAAGATCTGCCATCCTGCAGTTATGCGATATATTTGAACAGCTCCACTTATGTGAGGATAGACGATTGGATAATATACCAACTTATATTATCATTTGCCCAACTAAAATACCAGTTATTATTCCCATGGCCTACCATAAGCTTCCCTAAAAAATCGCAGCTCTTGACTCTACTTTAAACTTCATCAAAGAGAAGGTGACTTTTATAATGTATTTTTTTTTCTCTCCTGAACATACCTATCCGAAGCATTGAAATTGACAAAAAATTGAAGTTGGAACAGAAAATGACTGATAAAGTGAATATATCGGTCTGTTAATCATGATTGCAGCGGTAGCTGCAACCTATAAAAAGAGCAAACAACAGCCCGTAGTAACCAAAAATTAAAAAACGCGTTTTGAAAACACCTGCCCAGTGAAAAAAAAATTATTATCTCAAACTGATTCAGGAATAGTAACTAATATTTTGGTTTGTCTTAAAAGTAAAAGTTTATTGCGAAAAGAAATCTATGGTGATTTCGAAAAAAGCCTAATGCTCCCTCAAAAATAGCGTCAGATCAAAATGAAAAATGTACCATTTGAATCAAAATTGTCAAAAACCTTATATAGGGAAATTGAAGTCCCCCCTCTTTGAACAACAAGGAAAATCACTTTTTCGTATCGGTAGTACCGATCTCCCGTTTTTTTTTTTGCCTAGAGGTCTACCAGAACATAAGAGCGATCCTTAATAGCTAATTCAAATCTATTTCTTATATCTACGTGCTTTTTATAAATTCCACCATCTGCAAGTGCCATATGGCACGAAATTGGCTTTTTCGTGCCATTTCTCAATTAGTGGCACTTGCGGGCTACCAGAAAGTCGTAGACTGATTTTTTATAGCTCATATAAAAGAAATTGTTCATAGCTACGTCCTTCCTATGAATTCCTACATCTGCAAGTTTCAAATGGCACTAAAAATAGAAATTTTGATGCCGTGTCTCAATTGGAAAAGCTGGCGGGCTAGCAGAACTTATAAGGGTTATGTTTAATGGCTCATATGAAGGCTAAGTAAGTTTCATAAATGGCCTGCTCATCAGTAAGCTATTGAAACATTAGCAAGATATCAGACCATCGTAGATGGATGTTAAATGGCTCCATTAAAAACTATTGTTTATACTTACTAGGTTTTTACAAATTCTAAAATCTATTGCACATTTCACAGACTTCATTGCTGATTAGTTTCTGGGGAGAGTTTGCAACGATCTCTTTGTCATGGTTGAAGCATTAGCTGCAACCTAGCAAAGAGTGAACCACTGTCCATACTAACTAAAAGTAAAAAAACAGTCATTTTTCTTCTTTTTTTAAAGAACCACAGCCCATAGTAACTAAAAGTTGAAAATGCTACAACCGTCTTTTTTTCTTCTTTTTTTCTTTTTTCATGGTCTCCTTAATAAGCTATGCAATTGAAAAACTTCAAACACCAATATATTACTGATCTAAAAAGTAAAAGATAATCGCGAAAATAAATTAACTAAACCTAAAAAAATTTCAAACAAAAATCTACCAAAAATTAATCTTGAATGATCAAGGGTTTTGAATTGAACCTTTAAACTTCACTAGGTTTACATTACTGGTGCTTTCGAAAAATTATCTGCCAAGCTAGCTTTATGAAGCGCTTTATAGGCTAGGATGTTTTCATCGCCTTATCTGTCTTTTTTCTGTATGTGATTAAATTTGTTTCTTTTGTATTACTTTTGCTGTTTTTCTTTTGTATTTTACTCCACTTAACCTCTGTTTTGTGAAGGGGGTGATAAATAAATTATCATTATTAAACTTCACTCCGTGATGAAGCCAGTGTGCTAGTTCTAACGACGGTGATTGAGGGGAAGGGATATCCTTGCCCCCTTAGTTTTTGATCCTTCTTTGGTTTAAAAAAAAGGCAAAGGATATGGCATTATACTTTATAGTCCGTAACGGCGGTGTTGATCTCCGTTTCTCGGCCCTTCAGCCAGGAAGTTCAATGGGGGTTAGGGGCCAACCATCCTGTGCTTTCACACGCCTTGGCTTGGAAAGCACCTTTTTGATCATTCCATTGGAGAAATCACTTTTTCACTTGAAGAAAATAGGGGTAACCCAAAAGTGAACTTTGCGGGAATGTTCTATGAATAAATTCTTTTGTCTTTTTTGAAAATATTGCTTAGTATTGGGTTACGCCTAAAGTCAAAATAGATAAAGTCGTATATATTTTAAGTAATGATGCAACATACTTTGGTCGTCGTGACCCAACTTCTAGGGGCGCCGACACCTCCCAACTTTTGCCCCCCTTTTTTGGACATAGAATTTCTCGGAACTTGAATTTTTTGGATACAACTTATTCATTTTTATTTTTGTGATGGTATTCTACATGTTTTCATTTCAATAAAAATATTTTATTTATTACTTTGTTATTTTTCAATTATATTTAGGTAACACTAGCAACTCAACCCTTTAGAATGTTTTTTAAAAAGTCGGAGATGTAAGAAAAAGGAATTTTCAGAGACATAGGTACTACTAGCAGGCTCGCAGGGGATATAATAGAATCTTAGATAGGATAACAGGACTTTTACTAAGGTTACAAACACACAATCACCCACAGAAACACGCAAAGACCGGCAGAGAGAGAAACAGAGACAAGAAAAAACCTGCAGCCGCTTAGATACACAGACATAGTGAGGGAGACAAGCAAACAGCCGCTTAGAGACACCGGCATAGTGAGAGAGAGAGAAACAAAAACACCTACAATAGCCAGGGTTAGCCACACAAGGATAGATACAGAAGCATGCAGACACCCGCTCAGACATACAGGCGTAGTGAGAAAGACAAGCAAACAGTCTCTCAGACACACAGACATAGTGAAAGAGAGAGACAAAAGCACATACAAAACCACAGTCAGACGCACAAACACACAAAGACAGATATGGAAACATGCGAACACCCAATCACACCCACAAACACAGTGAGTAAGACAGGCAAAGAGCCGCTTATACACACGGGCATCGTTAGAGATAGATAAGACAACTGCAAACACACAGAGTCAGACCCACAAACACAAATAGACAAATACGGAAACATGCGGAAACAACCCGCTAAGTCACACAGGCACAGTGAGAAAGAAAAGAAAACAGATGCTCAGGCACTCAGGTGTAGTGAAAGAGAGAGAGAGAGAAAAAACAACTACAAACACCCAGTGTTATGTGCACAAACACGCAAAGACAGATTTGGGAACATACAAAAGCCCTTTCAAACACACAGGCATTTTAAGAGAGGCAAGCAAACAGCCGCTTGAACACACAGATATATTGAGAGAAGAGAGAGAGAGAGAGAGAGAGAGAGAGAGAGAGAGAGAGAGAGAGAGAGAGAGAGAGAGACCAAGACACCTACAAATGCACAGATTCAGACAATCAAAAACACAAAGGAAGACACGGAAACATACTAATACCTGCTTTGACACAAAGGCATAAGGAGAGAGAAAAGCAAACAGCCACTCAGACATACAGGAATTGTGAGAGAAAGAGAGAGACAAAAACACTTTCAAATATACAGTCAGACACACAAAGCAGAAACGGAACATGCAAACACCCGCTCAGACGCACAGGCATAGTGTTTAAGAGAGAAAAAGAGAGAAAGAGAGTTACAAAAACACCTACCAAGAAACAGAATCAGACACGAAAACACACGACAGACAGACATGAAAACGTCAAAATACCCACTTAGACTCACAGGCACAGTGAGAAGCAAGCAAACAGCCACTCAGAAACACCGAAATAGTTGGATAGAGAGACAAAAACACCTACAAACACATAAATTCAACAGAGTCACACAAAGATAGACAAGAAACTTGCAAACATCCGATCAGACAAACAAGCTTACTTAGAGAGACAAACAAATACGCACTCAGACACACAGGCATAGTAAGAAAGAGAGAGACAAAAACACCTACAAAACACAAACACACAAAGATAGACACGGAAATATGGAAACACCCGCTAGTAGTATATTAATTGCCGATTCCACCTCACCTAGATCACCACATCAATTTGTATCAGTTTCAGTCTATTTTAAATGATTTGAACATCAAATATTGCACATTTTGAACATTTTTCATCACTACATTCAAAATGAACACACGTCCTTGGAATTCAAATTTGGTCTCATTTTTATACTTTTCACAATGTTAACATGGGTTCTAGACCCCATCTCGATCACCCTATCAATTAACCCCATTTCTAATTGAATTCATATCATTCTACATGAATATTTCCAACATTTTTACAATTTCCCATCATGAACTTTAAGATCAAAACAGATCTTGTAAATTCAGAATTTGATTAATTTGCGAAATAAGGGTTTAAATATATTATATTTTTCCTTAAATCAGATTATATTATCTTTATTTTTTCTTTCAATAATCTTAAAAATCATACCTTTATCTAATTTTCTAATTTCTTTTCAAGCTAGCTGCCTTGGAATCAAAAGGCTTAGATGCAAATACACCAATCATTTCACCTTTAAAATCAATAATGATATCGATTTTCTTACCATATTTAGTTTTAACACATTTCATTTCTGTAATCGTGTATTCCATTCGAATTTCTAAATTTTCTTTCCTAATAGTTCGATTGTATTATTTTCGTTTCGCTTAAAAATTTCTTCATTTACTAGTAAAAAATTTTATTAAGTAAATTTTTAAATCAAAAATAATTTATATATTAACATATAATTTACTGTCAGTGACATTGTAGCTTGTCTTTTTGAACGTACAACGCAGTAAATGATATATGGATTAGCAGGTAATTGATCTAATAAAAGTTTTATTTTCGATATCATTTGTCGATCCACTTTGATAAATATTCCATTCATGCTTTGAAAAATCAAAACAAAATAAAGGATAGTGTTTTCAAATTGTTGTAGCTTACAATTGCTCCACTATCAACATTTTAAAGTTTATATTCTAGCTGTAAAAATTATTGATAAGACCTCTTGAATAATTGAGAATATTTTAAAAGAAACTGCAAATCCCGCTACCATGCTGTCTTGCATACAATAATTATTTTTACTTTATTTTTATCAAATAATTTCATTAATTTTTTTTTAAACCAAAACATATTTAATATTTTCTTCATTGAGATCAATAAATCTACCTAACTGATCAGTTATAGTCATTTTCAGTTATAGTAATTTTTATAATATATTTGTTTCGATTGATTGTAAGATATTTCCTTTCTATAGGAATCTCACAGAGTAGCGTTCCAGGTTCTGTTTTTGGAGCATAACTCCACATCATATCCGAGATTTTATTCCCATTCACAATTGAACTATCCAATATTGAACAGTGAACGTGAATTTTATCAGCATGTCATGTAATATTAGGAGCTTTAGCGCTTTCATTTTATTTACTACTTAATTTAGCTTCATTTTCAAATCCTAAAATAAAACATAAATGACTATTACACCGAAATTTATAATTCTCTTTCACAACAATAACAAATTTCTTTGCTGCTAGATTGGACGATATACTGACTGGGCATCGATCCAGAGATGAATTAAAAGAACGAGTTAAGAAATAATTTAAACTCTTTTCATCACACAACACATTAGTTATAACAACTTTAACCTATTCATGCTTATTTTTTCCTGTATTCAAACGTATTATTTTTAAAATAAACACTAATATTATGTCATGAGTACCATAGCGTACATATGTTTGTACGTTTCTTATTTGAAGCTATAAGCTTCAAATCTATAAGCTTCAAAGCTATAAGCTTCATAGTTGAATTCTATTTTTAAAAAAATTACCAAATAAATGGATGTAAAAGCACCTATTAAAGTACATAAATGTGGAAAAAATTATTGTTTTAAAAACAAGCATTTGCTAGTATCTCAATGGCCTATTCGACTACTGATTTGTGGTAACTCAGGACATGGTAAAACCATTGTATTCTTGAACTTGATTTATGATTTCTTATACTTTCAAAAAATTTAAATGGGTGGTAAAGATCCGAAGAAGATAAATATAAGCATTTAATGATTAACATGAATGTTTTGGATAATAGAATTGGCGTTTACTAAATGAACAAGTTTGGAAGCTTAGAAAGTAAATATCGGAATTATACAAGTAACGAAAGCTGATTACTGGGTGAAGATTGTAATCTTGATTTACAATTGAAACGATTAACTAATATAGGTATCCAATATTAAAAAAAAGATGTTATGAATTTGAAAAATATAAAAATTGTTTTAAAAGATTTCAAAGGAGATTTTGTCAATGAACAGATTCTTACAAATCAGTATTTGAGTGAAGATATTTATACGTTAACTAGGTTTTCTCAATCACCTGAAAAATATTGACTGCAGTTGATGAAATAAGACTAATAGTAAAAAGTACCTTAAATGTAACAAAAGAAGATACTAATGCAGAAAATACAAGAATTAAAAATGTTGCAAACCCAAAAATTGGTGTATATGCAGGTAATTTTTGACTTTATTGGTATTCTCGAAGGGCTTTGTGCAGTTATATGAACGTTTACACAACTTCAATTATGTTATAATAAATATACTTGAAAGAGATCTAGATGAAGCATTTCAAAAGAGAATGAAGGGATGGTTGAAATAACAGTTAAGTCTATGACGTTTTTTGAAAAGTGTATTACGAAAACCTTTACCTTGGAATTATATTTATAAAAATAATTCTTCGATAAATGGAAAAGTATACAATGTATTTTGTCAGAATTAAAAAAAAATAGCCTTGTTTTAATGCAAAAGAAAATTTAATGTGCGAGTAACGCATAAAAACGAATGAACGAGAACCTGTAACAAAGATTTCTGTATGATTATATTGCATTATCAACTAATTCAAAATGGTGGCTTACTTCCATTTTTAATACCATTTGCAGCTGCAATAAGCAAAGCTGCTCTAACAAGTGGTGCAGCTGCAATATATATAAATGCTGAAAAGAAATCTGTTAATAAAATTACTGATTCTTCAAACGCTTAAGTTGAAGGTTTAAACGTACTTGGGTAAGTAAGGTTTAAAATTACGGGGTACACAAAAAGCTGTTGGATTTGTATCGGAAGTGGTTGTTGAAGCTCCCAAATAACATGGTAGACCCAAAAAATACAAGTAGAAGTGGTCAAAGTACCTAATCAGCGTGGAAGACCAGAAAATTTGCTGAAGCTGAGATTTAATAATTCAAAGAATGCTCGATTCCCAAATCGGGAGACATTAGAAAGAATAAAAAATCACATGATACGGTTGACAAATATTGATATATTGAATGAATTAGGTGATATTCCTTATTTTTGAAGTGTTATTTTTTTCTTATGATAACATACTAAGTAAAAAAATGTGATTTAATCAACTATTACTGCATGGGATCTCCTGGGACGCATTGGACTTATTATTTCAACGATACCAAGTATTAACTTGTAGGATTGTATCGTTCTTTTGGAATTCA
>NW_027062705.1:860190-1001559 GCF_032884065.1 Artemia franciscana
CACTCAGAAACACCAAAATAGCTAAAGAGGGACAAAACACCTACAAACACGCACATTTAACAGAGTCACACAAAGATAGAAATAGAAACTTGCAAACATCCGCTCAGACACGCAGGCATACTTAGACAGATAAACAAATAGGTCCTCATACACACAAGCATTGTAAGAAAGAGAGAAACAAACACCAACAAAACACAAACACACAAAGATAGACGCGGAAACATAGAAACACCCGCTAGTAATATAGTAATTGCTGATTCCACTTTACCTAGATTACCCCATCAATTTATATCAGTTTCAGTATATTTTACATGATTTTAACATCAAATATTGCATATTTTGAAAATTTTCCATCCCTACATTCAAAATAAACACAGGTCCTTGGAATTCAAATTTGGTCTTATTTTTATACTTTTCACAATGTTAACATAGGCTCTAGACCCCGTCTCGATCACCCCATTTTCAATTGAATTCACACCATTTTAAATGAAGATTTCCAACATTTTTACAATTTCCCATCATGAACCATCAGATCAAAACCGGTCTTGTGAACTCAGATTTGGATTAATTTGCGAAATAAGATTTTAAATATGTTCTACTTTTCCTTAAATCCGATTATATTATCTTTTTTTCTTTCAATAATTTTTAAAATTATATCTTTTTCTAATTTTTTAATTTCTTTTCAAGCTAGCAGCTTTGGTATCAAAACACTTAGATGCATATAGATCAGTCATTTCACCTTTAAAACCAATAATGATAACGATTTTCTTACCATATTTAGTTTCAACACATTTCATTCCTGTAATCATGTATTCCATTCGAATGTCTATATTATCTTTCCTAATAGTTCGATTGTATTATTTTCATTATGCTTAAAAGTTTCAATCGAAACAATTTTATTAAAGAAATTTTAAAATCGAAAATAATTTATATATTAACATATAGTTTACTATCAATGACCTAAATAATTGCTTGTCTTTTTGAACGTAAAACGCAGTAAATGATATATGGACTAGCAGGTAATTGATCTAATAAAAGTTTTATTTTTTATATCTGCTGTTGATCCACTTCAATAAATATTCCATTCATGCTTTGAAAAATCAAAACAAAATGAAGAATAGTGTTTTAAAATCGTTGTAACTTGCAACTGCTCCACTATGAAAATTTTCAGGTTTATATCCTAACTGTAAAAATTGTTGATACGACCTCTTGAATAATTGAGAATTGAGGATATTTTAAAAGAAACTGCCAATCCCGCTACCGCACTGTCTTGTATACAATAATTATGTATACATTAATTTTATCTAATAATTTTATTGATTCTTTTTAAATTCAAAACATATTTATTATTTTCTCCATTCAGATCAATAAATCTACCTAATTGATCAATTATAGTCGTTTTTAGCGCGTTGATATATTCCTTTCGATAGATTGTAAGATATTGCCTTTCTGTAGGAATCTCACAGAGTAGCGTTCCAGGTTCTTTCTTTGGAGCAACACTCCACATCATATCAGAGGTTTTATTCCCATTCACAACTGAACTATCCAATAATGAACAGTGAATATAAATTTTATCAGCATTTCATGTAATATTAGGAGCTTTAGCGCCTTCACTATATTTACTACGTAATTTAGCTTCATTTTTAAATCCTAAAATAAAACATAAATGACTATTAAACCGAAATTTATAATTCTGTTTCAAAATATAACAAATTTCTTTGCTGCTAGATTGGACTTTATGCTGATTGGGCATCGATCCAGGGATGAATTAAAATAACGAGTTAAGAAATAATTTCAACCGTCTTACATTGGTTATAACAATGTTAACCCATTCATGCTTATTTTTTACTCTATTCAAACGTATTATTTTTAAAATAAACACTAATATTATGTCATGAGTACCATAGTGTACATAGAGTGAAAGCTATTTCATAATCAGTGTTTCGGTCTAATGTGATCACATTACTTGCATAAGACTCTTCCTTTTTATTTTTGCCACCCCTATTAATAATCAAATCAATTTATTAGAAAAGTATTTTTCTTTATGATAGTGGTTGTAAATAGTATTATAATCATTCTTCTTAATAATTTTATTTTCGAACAAAGAATCATGGAGGTCCGTAGCTTCATTTCTCACTTCATCAGATGTATTTCCAGTAGCTGTGCTACCTACCAAACTATATAATTTTTCAATCATATCATTTGCGTTCACGTAACTGGTAAATCCAAGGTCCTTGCTGAGATTGTATAACATCAAAGTTATCTTTAATAGCTTTTAACCTTCTTCTATAGATTATTACGAACTCGTATATTTTTATGATTCACTAGGACTCTCATCTTTTATCTTTCCTCCGTATCTTAAGTGCCTCTTTTAAATATTGATAATTGTCTAGATAAAAACTAGGCATTTCAAAACAGGGTCCCATAGGATCATAGTACTTATTGCTTTTTCTCTAAAGTTCATCATCTATCCCAGAATCTACATTGGCAATGAAATTTGATCTATTTGGGGGTAAAATAGCTTGACTTGATTGATCTTAATTGCGTTTTTGTAATCTCAATACGTAACTTAATGATTGATCCAATCGTTGTAATCGGTTTCTTAAATTTATGTCACTTTTCTATAATTTATACATAAATAAAATAAATAAATATATTCGCAAATTTGATGGCAGGCCGTTAAGCCTCTACAAAACAAAAATCTTAATTTGCATTTCTTCTAAATTTGCATAAGGAGAAAATGTCACTTGAATAATATTCATCAACTTCCTTCTTGAATGTCCGTAGGTTTGTGGAGCAGATTACTCTTTCTGGTAAGTTGTTCCAATGCTGAACAACTCGGTTGCCGAAAGTCCATCGGCCCATGTCCTTGTAAAAACGTTCCATAATCACTTTGTACTGATGTCCTCGGAGATGATTTTTATTGAACTGCACGATTCTCTGGGCTGGTACGTTATCATAGGCTCCACTGCAGAGCTTGTACATTTCAATAAGATCACCACGATGGAATCTATAGGCGAGGGTTGGGATTTCAAGCTTTCTAAGCCGCTCTTCGTAGGGAAGGAAGAGTTACCTGGGAGAGAATTTAGTTATCCTCCTCTGAACATTTTCGAGAGCATCTATGTCCTTGTTGTAGTATGGTCTTATAGAACAATGTCCATACTCAAGAATCGGGCGGAAAAGGGACTTATAGAGCGTAGCAAGCATTTTGTCGTCCTCGCACGAGAAGTTTCTTCTGATCATACCAGCAACTTTGGAAGCCTTCTTGACGACAGCTTCATAGTGGCTACTGAAGTTCAGTTCAGAATCCACTAAGATGCCTAGGTCTCTTTCTTCTCTACTAAGAGTGAGTGCAGCGGAACCAAGAAAGTATGAGGACGAAAAGTTTTGTGAACCCAGAGTGAGGATATGACTTTTCTGGGTATTGATTTCCATGATCCACTTCTTCATCCAGTCATCGATTCGTTGGAGATCCGCCTGCAGGTGGTGAATGTTTTCACATGATGAGATGACGCGATAGAGCTTTGTGTCGTCCGCGTAGAGAAGGATGTCAGATTTGATGCCCTCAACTAGGTCGTTGATGTAGAGATTAAACAGAAGGGGCCGAGAATTGACCCCTGGGGTACTCCGCTAAGAACTTCTTCTTCGGCATTGCTGAGACAACCTTCTACGCACACAACTTGCTTTCTGCCAGTTAAGAAGTCCATAATCCATTGAAGAAGACTGAATGAGGACCCGGATGAGGAGAGACCGTATTTCCTGAGCTTCTTGACGAGACGCTTATGGGGAACTTTGTCAAAGGCTTTCTTGAGATCCAAGTATATGAGATCAATCTGGAACCCCTTGTCGATGTTTTTCTTCCAATCATCTGTGGCACAAAGCAGTTGGATCTCTGCAGATCGTTCCTTAAGAAAACCAAACTGCTTTTCGGTAAGTATTTTTTCTCGTTTTAAGTGTTCTAGGGTGTGGTCTGCAATGAGAGACTCAAGTACTTTACACGTAATACAAGTGAGGCTTATCGGTCTGTAGTTTGATGGGTCTTCTCGTTTCCCACCTTTGTATATTGGGACGACAATAGCTTTTTTCCAAATAGTGGGAAGCTCACCGAGTTCAAGAGACTTTCTGTAAATGTAGACTAGTGGCTCTGTTATTACCGTTGCAAGTTCTTTGAGCAGTTTTGGATGTAGATTGTCTGGGCCTGTGGACTTGCTTGGGTTAAGTTCTCTGAGTTTTTTTAGAACATCGCTATGTTTGATCTCTATCGGTCTTATCAATTCGCTTATACCCTGAATTGGTTCCTCGCGGCTAAAGTGGTCTTCGTTCTCAGGTTCCTGAGTAAAAACAAAAGAGAACTGGCTGTTGAGAAAATTTGCCTTGTCCATGGGGTCGTGTACCAGCTTTTGTTTCACGGGATCGTAAAGAGATGAGAATCCACCTTTGTTTTTCCTTTTGCTGTTCACGTATTTCCAGAAAATTTTTGGGTCTTCTTTCAAGGAGAAAGCTAATTTAGGTTCTCTAAGCTTTCCTTCTCTTCTTGTTGCTTTTCGAACCCTGTTGCGGAGCCTCTTGAATGTTTTCTCTCGGTCGTTACTTAGTCGATTACTTTTGTAGTCTCTCCATGCTTTTTGTTTTGCTTTAATCAGTTCAATATTGGCTTTAGGTAATGCAACACGGGTGTATTTATTGTGCATAGGAATAAATTGTTCTTCCATTGAGGCTACAATCTTAGTGAACCTTGTGTAAATGGTGTCTAACGACTCCAACCCACTGAATTCTTCAATCCAGTTGACATCCGAAAGCTCTCTTCTCATAGCAACGTAATCTCCCTTGTAGTAGTTACGTTTCAGTGCCACACGTGTCCTCAAAACCTCCGTTTCCTAGCTAAACACAATTACCGAGTGATCCGATTTACCGATTGGTGACAACTGCTTAATATCTGGTACCAGGTCTCCATCGCTTACCAGTAACAAGTCGAGGATACTTACTTTAAACTATACTCGCTAACTGTTTCTTCTACTTTATAGGATTCATTTATTGAATGAAATTTTTTATTGAATAATTTTTGAGGGGTCTTTTTCGTAAAAAACACCAATAATGAGTTCCCCAGTTTTATCCAACAGCTCTTACGTTATAGGGGCTGATGTTTCACTCCAGCTATTTGAAACGCTTCAGTTGTATAATTTGGTAGGTAACTTTACCTAAAACAACCCTACTTTTATTAATTCTAACCAAATCACCAGCATTGAACTTGTTTTGTGGATAGTTTTTGAAATTTGACATCAGGAAGTCAATTAATAATAGACATTTTGTAAATTTCCCTTTTTACTGGCTTCTATTGGTTTCATTTTGACGGATAAATGATAAGAATTGTTTTAACAGTCAATAAATTTGGCTAATACATCCATCCAGCGTTTTGCGTTGTTATGAGTAGAATTATTCCATGAATTCTCTTTCATTTCTCCATTAAAACGTTCAACAGTTTGAACTTTCAATTCATTTTCAGATGGGAACCAATGAATTTCATGACTATTAAAAAATGCATGAACGTCTTTCATAACAAATTCTTGACCTTTATGTGTTTGTAATTTCTCAGGTTTTCCACTTTAAATAAATCCATAAGAGTATTTATAATTTCCTAATCTCTTTTATCCTTTAAAGGAATACACGAAGCATATCTACTAAAACAATCGACGACTGTAAGAATATAATTAAATACCACTTTCATTTTTATACTTCTGCATATCAACAAAATCTGCTTGCCACTTGTCATCGATCCTATGAATGTAATCATGTCTTCTTTTAAATGTATCATAAGTTAAATGGTGTAAAGAACAACTATTTTGATTTTGCAAAACATCTTTGATTTAGGGTTTTGATACAGTAAAAAAACGTTCTGTTAATTTTCTATGTAAATCATCAATCCCTGAAGAGTTTGACTAATAGAATTCTAAAAGTTTGTTCTCTACGCTAATCAATCCGGTACAAATACCACTTCCTTTTTTCAGGATTTTTGCTAATTGCTCCTTTATTAAAAACGATTTTTCTTGCAAGTTCAAAAAGTACAAATACCTTTAATTATTGGCACTTCATTTCTTCTTGAAACTGCCTGAGTTAAAGACTCGGTTCCACTAACCTTTTTACATCGCAAACAATAAAACTCAATTTATTACGACTTAAATTATTAAGCAAATTAAAATTATTAAAAAAAAAAAAAACACTAACAGATTTCTATGTTCTCAAGAGTAGTAAATAACAAGCAATAAAATTTTTCAGGCTGTACTATTTCTTAAGATTTGGAATTTTGTTTGATAAAATCAGCTCCTAATAAATGGCTGACACTGCAGAAGTTATTAAAGTTGCTTACAGCGAAAACTCAAATTACTTAAGATATAAAATCAAATGCCACATTATACGATTAATGAATTGTGGTAATTTGATAAAAACATTAATTTGAACGTTATTGGCAAAAACGTAAAATATTCCATATCATCAATGATGATCTTAATAACAAAATATCAATGGGTGACCACTATATTCAATCTTCACGAGATTTAAAAAGAGAAATGAAAAAAGCAGTATTATTACAATGTTGAGCCTAAGTGAAATCAGAAGTAAATTTATTTCAGATTTTAACTTTAATAGCTAACTAGCCTAGATATAATACCATTGTTAGCTTAATAATACTTTAACTAGCTTATAGGTTCAAGGGAATAAATCCCTAGGGTACCGTGTTTACTTTATTTTTCAAAACCTTTCTTTTAATGTAAGTAGGATCTATACCTTTTTTATTTAGTTTTTTAAGAACATTCTATCTTTATTTACTCTTAAAGTATACTGAGTTTCTAATAAGCTTTCCTTTTTTCAAAATTATCATTATAATTTTTTAATCTTATTCTATAATTAAGGATATTCGTTCTGATGCCTTTTAATTTGTTCTTTTCTTTGATCTCATTGTCACCCTCTTTTACATAAGCATATACTTTTGATCCTAAACCTACAAACTCAGACATTATTGATCCAGATAATTCCTCCTTCATCATAGCTATCACTTTTTAAATGATTGCAGGAAAGTTATAAAGGTTTTCATTTTGATAATCCGAAGCATTGAATTTTTCTTTGAGGTCAGCTTTAATATCTTTATAAGAATCCTCAGTTCGAGTATCATAAATAAAGCTGTCCGTATTCATATAACATAAGTCAATGTTTTCACTATATTTTGGATTCATGGGTTCATAATGAAATTCATACATCAGTAACTTAGAGAACTTTAATGCAGCAAATCCAATATAACTTGGTATCAAAATTTATTTTTGACTTGGCCATTCTGGCTACAGAGAAATTCTTGCTAAAGATTATTTCCGATCTATAGTTATGTTTCTTTTAATTATTTTTGGTCTTTGTTCATCACTAGTGATTATTTCAATACTTGCTCCTTTTCTAACATTTTGTATGGTTTACCCAAAACGAATATAATTCATGAGTTTAAAAAATCTTTCCCGAAATCATTTGTTCCATTTTTTCGAAATTTGGTATTATGATTAATATATTCTTTTAAATAGTTATATAGTGACCCAGTATATAATAATTTTAAATAGTTGACCCAGTATATGCTAGTATCCTATGTCCTTTTTTCAATAAAATTTGAAATTATTATAACACAAACACAATTTATTTTACTATTTAAAGTTGTCCTTATTTATATTGGAAAATACAAAGAAGTTAGTTTTAAATCCTTATTTAAATTGTGTAACTCTCTTGGATATTCTAAATCAGCCTCACAAATTGCTCCTACATGATCCTTATTCATTTCTGACTGAACGAAATGTTTCATATATTGGTAATAAAGGGAGGTGTTGTTTTCTTAAACCCCCGCTCAGACACAGATATGTAGTGAGAGAGACAAACAGATAGGCACTCAGACACACAGGAATAGTAAGAATGAGAGAGACAAAAACACCAACAAAAACACGGGGTCAGACAGGCAAACACGCAAAGATAGACACAGAAACAAGCAAACACCCGCTAGTAGTATAGTAATTGCAGATTCTACCTTACCTAGATCACCCCATCAATTTTCATCAGTTTTAGTCCATTTTATATCCTTTTAATATTAAATTTTGTACATTTTGAACATTTTCCATCCTTACATTCGAAATGAAAACAGGTCCATAAAATCTAAATTTGGTCTCATTTTATACTTTTCACAATGTGAACATGGGCTCTAGACCCCATCTACACCACCCAATTTTTAATTGAATTAACATCATTTTAATTGAAGATTTCCAGTATTTTTAAAATTTCTCATCACTCACTTGTGAAGTGCAATAATTTGTGAAATAAGAGTTCAATTATATTCAATTTTTTCCTATACTACCTATAAAATTTAAGAATTTAATATTTAGGGGATAGTTCGATATCAGCATGTAAATAATTCATATTTTCTTTTATTTCAATAGCCTTAAAAATAATACCTTTATCTATTTTTTTTATTTTTTTCAAGATAAGCTGCTTTGGAATCTAAACGATTAGGTGCAAATAGATCAACCTTTTCACCTTTAAAATCAATAATGATAGTGACTTTCCTAGTATACTTAGTTTTAACACTTTTCCTTCTTGTAATCGTGCATTCTATTCCGTTGTCTAAATCTTCTTTCCTTATAATTCGATAATTTGGTTTTCATTTCGCTTAAAAGTTTCTTCATTAATAAGAAAATAATTTTGTTAAAAAATTTCCCAAATCGAAAATAATTTATATATTATCATATGATTTACTATCAATGACCTCCATTATTGCTTTTACTCTGAAAATAAAACGCAGTAAATATTATATGGATTAGCAGGTACTTGATCTAATAACAGTTTATTTCTATATTAGCAGCTGATCCACTTCGATAAATATTCGATTTGTGCTTTGAAACATCAAAACAAAATTAAGGATAACATAATTAGAAAAGGATAACAGAGTCTTTGAATACTATAATGCTACTAAAATTGTTACTGTGCTACAGAAACTTGAAAAATATAACAGGTTATACGCAAAACAATATGGTATCTGACCATCTGAACACTGATAGAGTTTAACTGAGAGTAAATGGATATAAATATCCACAAGAAGATTTGAATTATAATTTCAGTAATGCTAATTAAGATTATTCTAACGCTTATCAACAATTTTTACAGTTAGGATATAAACATGAAAATGTTCATAGTGGAACAATGGTAAGTTACAATGATTTCAAAACAACATCCTTTATTTTATAAAATAAAAACCACACCTTTATCTATTTTATTATTTTTTTTAAGATCAGCTGCTTTGGAATTAAACCGCTTAGGTGCAAAGAGATCCACCATTTCACCTTAAAAATCAGGAATGATAACGAGTCGCTTTCATTGTTTAGTTGTAACACATTTCATTTCTGTAATCGTGTGTTCCATTCCAATGTTTATATCTTCTTTTCTTGTAGCTCGATTATAATTACTTTCCATTTTCATTTCGCTTAAAGGTTTCTCCATTTATTAGTTGCTAATTCTATTAAACAAATTTTTTAAGTGGAAATAATTTACTACAATTAACTTAAGACATGTGCGGGTCATTTGCATTATGATTGCACCATTAAAAAGTTCATTTTCACCGAGTCGCACAGAGATACTTGATAAAGAGAGAGCAGATATTGCATCAAGATTTCAATATAAGTAATTAGAACCTTTTGTTAATTTTGTTTTGTTTCAGAATGGTTCTATGGTATCAGTATGAATCTAAACAGTTTTGAAAGGAACGAAAATTAACAAGAGACTAATGAATTTTTGACTTCACGATGTTTTATACGTGAATTTTGTTTCCAGACATCCTCCAAAATCTTTGATTTTGGAGGCGAAGCAGGAAGATTTTTTATCCTAATATACGTTTTACGTGAAGTCTAGTTCCAGACGTCTTAAAAATCTTCTATAGAATTTTGGAGGCCCAATTAGGAGAAGCTTTTATTCTAAGATGGGTTATACGTGACATATGGTTCAAGATGTCCCCAAAAATCTTCTGCAGGATTTTGGAGGTCAAGTAGGAGGAGTTTTTATTCTAGGACGTGTTACAGAAGATTTTTGGAAGACGTCTGGAACCGGCCGTTACGTATAAGCGTTTTGATTTCAAAGCAGCTGATCTTGAAAAGTACTTTAAAAATTAGGTAAAGGTATAATTTTAAAGGTCATTGAAAAAAAAAAAAAAATAATAGAAATTATTTGGATATTGATACCGAACTATACACTAAATATTAAATAATTGCATTTTATCGGTAGTGTAGTAAAAAGAGAATATGATTTAACTCTTTTTCCTCAAATTAATCAAATTTTTAGTTCGCAAGACCTGTTTTGATCTTAAATATCACGATGGGAAATTGAACAAATATTGGAAATCTTTATTTGAAATATTTTGAACCCAGTTTGAAAATGGATAAATTGATGGGGGGTGTAGGTAGGTCCTAGAATGTGTGTTCACGTTTTGGAAAGTATGAAAATCAGACCAAACTTGATTCCAAGGACCAGATTTTATTTTAAATGTAAGGATGGAAAATGTTCAAAATTCACAATAATTTATGTTAAAATTATGTAAAATGGGCTGAAAATGATGTAAATTAATTGGGTGATCTAGGTGAGACAGAATAAAAAATTTCTATACTACTCCTGCTCAGACGCAAAAGCTTAGTGAGAGAGAGAGAGAGAGGGAGAGACAGAGAGAGAGGGAAGTACATAAAAACAAACAGATTCAGACAAACAAAATCACAAAGATAGACAAGGAATCGTGCAAACACCCGTTCAGAAGCAAAGGCATAGTGAGAGAGACAAACAAACAGCCGCTCAGATACACATGCATAGTGGGAGAGACAGTCAGACAGCCGTTCAGACACAAAGGTATAGTGAGAGTGAGATAAAAACTCCTACGAACACACGGAGTCAAACATATAAAGACAGACGCAAGGTCTTGCAAACACCCACTCAGAAACACAGGCACAGTGAGAGAGTGAGAAAAAACACATACAGACGCAGAAAGTCAAACAGACAAGCACTTGCAAAGACCTGATGAGACAAAGAGGCATGGTAAGAGGGGCAAGCAAACAGCGGCTCAGAAAACACTATAGCGTTTGAGAAAACACCTACAAACATACAGAGTCAGACAGTCAAACAAACAAAGATAGACACGGAAAACATGCAAATATCCGCTTAGACACGTTGATACAGTGAAAGAAAGAGGGAGAGAGAGAGAGAGAGACACCTACAAACACACAGAGTCCAAAACGCAAACAAAGAAGGGCAGGCAGGAAAACATAAAAACACCCACTCAGACGCATCGGCATAGTGAGAGAGACAAGCAAGCAGCAACTCAGACACAGTGGCATAGTGAGAGAAAAAGAGAAAGACAAAAATTCCTACAAACATACAGATTTAGACACACAAAATCAGACATGGAAACGTGCAATCATCCACTCAGATACACAGGTATAATGAGAGAGAGAGAAAAATAAAAGAGAGAGAGAGAGAGAGAGACGAAAACACCTATAAACACGAAGACTAGACACACAAACACAAAGAAAGACATGGAAACTAGCAAACAACCGCTCAGATACATAAGCCTTTTGAGAAACACGTGCAAACAGCTGCTTATACCCACAGGCATAGTGAGAGAAAAGGAGAAAAACACCTAAAAATACACAGAGTAAAGTACAAAATCACACAAAGACAGACACCGAAACATGCAAACACCCGCTAAGATACACAGATATAGGGAGAGAGACAAGCAAACCACTCAGACACACAGGCATAACTAGAGAGATTGAGACAAAAACACCTGCAAAACCAGGAGTATGACTCTGTTTGTGTCATTAGTTCTTTGTGTTTGTAGTTGTTTTCTCTTTCTCTTTCTCTCTCTCTCTCTTTCTCTTTCTCACTATGTCTGTGTTTCTTGGCGACTGTTTGCTTTTTTCTCTCATAATGTTTGTGTGTCTCAGCGTGCCCTTGCATTTTTTCCTATCTGTCTTTGTGCATTTGCGTTATTGATGTTGTGTGTTTCTAGGGTATTCTCTCTCTCTCCCTCTCCCTCTCCCCCTCTCTCTCTCCCTGTCTCTCTCTCTCTTACTATAACTGCGTGTTTGCGATCTATTTCTTGTCTCTCTCACTATCCCTGTTTGTTTGAGTGGGTATTTGCATGTTTCCGTGTCGGTATTTTTGTGTATTTGTGTGTGTGACTGTGTTTGTGATGTAGAAACGAGACTCTCTTATTATTCCACGAATTGAAGCATAGACCAAGTTCTTACTCCCAAAACAATTCCAACCCCACAAAGATACCAGTCTCTTAAATATAAATTGAAAGCACGCTTAGGGTTTTCTAAGATCCTTCCAGGGTAAGTACTTTCCCGTTGATCACATTTATTATTGTGAGAATTGGAACAACGGAAACCTCAGAGTCACAATCATCTTCAATACAGTAATTAAAGTCTTTAATTTGCACTGCGTATCCTTTATGCAGTTTACACGGGTTTTATAATCTACACTTTTATTTATAGTCATCCAAAATAAATAAATTAAAAAGAAATAAAGAGAAATAGTACAATTCTCACGGGATGACGAGCTACCCAATGCATACAAACACAATGGAAAAGTATAAAGCATTTTTCAATATTAACTGTCTCATTGCCAAAAAAAATGGCCCGCGATCAGTAAAGTGGTTATCTTCTAGGAGAAGGAGTGACTGAGTGACATCACACATCAAGTCAATTTAACGTGTTTAAACAGTTTTTTTTTAATATATCGACTTATTTGTTTTTGCTTTGCAAAATGGCAGTCTTAAATGAATTTCTAGCTAGTGCCAAAAGTAAATCCACAATATCATTTGGTTTTATTTCAATTAATACGTTAATAAATTGGATAAATGCATCTGAGCCACGGCGTAAAAGTCTTATACAATATTCTAAAGATGGAGAATCAATTTTCATTATATCTTTAAGCTACCTTGAGAATTTTTTTTCCTTTGTAGAGATAATTCTTGAAAATCATTATCTAAAATCAATCATTTTTCTAAATTCACTAGATCCCGTATGTTTTTTTTCTGTAATCCAAGCATTTGTTAATCCTTTCACGCTTACTATCAATTATAAACTAACAGAGAATGATGATTCTCTCTGCTAGTAAAGTATCCAACAAACTCACTCTTTTTTTAAAGATTGATTTAGATCGTTGTCTTCAATATATTTCATTAACGTATTTTATCTGTCTTGTAATCTTTATAAATGCTTACTATTAATTTTTGCTGCAAAGCAAAACTGTTCTTTCGACTTGAATTTGGTTAATGATATTACGTATCATGCAAATATCTTGTCCAGTTCTAAGGTTAGCCAACAATCTCTTTGTATCTGCTACTGCTTCGCTAGGCACTCTACGTTTCATTTCGCCGTTGTTAGCGTCTTCAATATCCTATAGAGTAAAAGTATCTATTACTAAAGACTATAAAAAGAATAATATCATCGATATTGACACGCTGAATTCTTTTTAATCCTGAGATGTTTGAAAACTAAGATTTTTTATTTCCCGCGTCGTTGACTTTCAAAGCTAGTTTTTGATGGATTATTAGGGTCCATGAGAAAAAAGATCATTTAATGTTACGTCATATGCTTATGTGATTATTGGACCATGATCAAGTTGGACCATGCCCTTACTTGGGAGGCCTCATGAAAGCTTATCCCTGGTCCTCGCGTCTTTTTAAACAATCAGGAAAAAAATATTCCCTATTGCGCAACAAACACCTGCATCTTTTAGAAAACACTCCCTATTATGTATCAAACAATTGCATCTTGAAGAAAATTAATAGCAACTACGTTCTGAGGGAATTGCCGTTAAACTTTTTCTTCATCTTAGACCATTGAGGAAGAAAAGAGTAGTTGCTATGGCACACTTTAAGATTAGTAAGGGGATACTACTTTAGCATACTACTTTAGCAATATGTAATTCTTCATATGCAGAGCATGCCGTAGCCATCTCAACCTTTCTCTCATTATAGCCCTTTAAAGCAGGATTTTTGTAGCCATATTGTTTGGAATACGGTCTGACAGCCGGTAATCCAAAACAACCCGTATTCAATTTCTCTTCAAAACAAAAACCAAATCTCCCTCAGTTTTTTGGAGCGCCCTTGCGTCAGTCGATAGCTCGATCGATTGCCTCAGTAACCAGAGTCGACCCAGCTCTAAATGGGTACCTGGAGAAATCTGGGGAAGGTAAACAGGAAGGGTGTGCGAAAGCACAGGATGGTTGGCCCCCAACCCCCAATTGCATTTCCTGGCTGAATGACCAAGAAACGGAGATCAGCACCGCCTGTAGGGACTGTAAGTCTAATGCCGTATCCTTTACCTTTTTTTACCTTGCCTCAGAGCCTTATTTGACCAATGACATCACAGTCGCTTCCAATAATCTGAATCTTGGCTAGCAGACCTTTAGCATCTGGTTCGCCCAGTTGGGTGACATCTACAGCTGCGATTGGGTTACCAGTTCTGTCAGAGGGCTCTTCCTTTAGCTCCTGAATAGGGATTTCTGGAGGGATGCTATACACATCTATTTTAATTGGGTAGTGATTTGGGGTCCTTAGAGCAGACTTTATTGGGATATTAAGAAGAGTTCTTAAATTAAGTAGTATGTCTGATAATTTAGAATCTTGGAGGGGTATTAGTAAAGATTTATCACGGTTAGTGTTTCAAAAAAACCATTGATTTTAACAATTTGAAGATTGAAACCCTTAATAGAGCTATCTTATCTATCTCAAAGGGGGTATTTGGAGAATTTTTAAGTATATTTTGAGATTTTGTGAAGGAGGAAGTGGAACAAGGCAAGGTGAGTTATTTTAGATTGGGGAGATCATTTCTACTTTTTGGAGCTCCTAGAAAGGATCTCTTGAAAGTTATTTTAATTTTCATCATGGATAGTGACAAATGCTCCACCTCCACCATTGTTTTATTCATTGAGTTTGACTCACCATGTGAGCTTTGAGACAGCAGCGAGCATGACCAGCCAGAATGTGGAACGTTTTTGGTAGTATTTGATATAGGGTTCGGGGAAACATTTTTGAAGGTGTTCTATGCATTGCCAATAGAAGTAAGATTTAATACTAATAACAAGAGATTATAATACCAGAATATCTTCACTCTTGTCAAGGGAGGACTTAACCATCCACAAAAAACCACCATAGTATGGTCCAGAAGATGGGTTGGTGCACGATTGGTCGGGTTGATTGCTGATAAATCGAGATAAATATTCAGAAGAGATTTGATTATAGATATCTTAAAGTGTTGTTCTTGTGTTTTGATCTAACAATTTTCTTTCTTGGTTTCGTTTTATTATTCCTTGACAAGAGTGATGTCTTTCATTTCTGGACTGCGTAGAGACTGATGGATGATGCAGTGTTTCTCGATCCTTTTAAATCTTTTTCATTTTGTTTAGATTTCAATCACTTGCCAAGGGATTATGCGCCGGACCTGAGATTTTCCTAATCACTTTATTTTAAATCCTTGTCAGGGTCCAAATCAGGTAGTGTAGAGGATGCAAAATCCGGGGCAGCCGGTACAATATATATCTTTAGCCAAGGGTAGTGCAGAGTGAAAGACTTGGTAAACAAACTGCTAAGGCCATAGCACGACATTGATGAATGACCTTTATAATAGTCCATTCCATGATCCATTTGTCTTGGACCAAAAGTAGTGACATAGCAATCAATATCAGGACAAATGAATGCTATTTTTCTACTAGACATCTTGCTACTGAGTGGGTCCAAAATGACATGTAATCACGGCCAAACCTTTTGTTATTGCTAAAGGACCACCTAATTCAGTTTTCAATTTTAACTGACAGAGTTTCAAATGAGAAGTGTTTACAGGGATAATAGATAAGATAAGATTTTATTTTCACCAAAATTTTCATGGCACTGCTAAATTTCTTATGGCATAGTCACATTAAAAAGCGACGCAAAATAAAAAACAAAACAAAGAAAACAAAACACAACAATCCTCCTGACTTTCGTTATACATTTTTACAAAGCTAGGTATAAAACTCTTCGCCAACCTCTGGTAGGCACAGCGTACCGGTTGAAGTTTGTCAACAAGCACTGCCACCCTGCGCGGGAGTCGTTTTATTGTGGATTGAGGGGGGAAAAGGGTTTTGTGGATTTGGTGGATCAAAGATTTTCGTCCGAAATCCATGCAGAGTTTCTCTCTTCTTTTTTCCAGAGTTTGTATTTTAAACTTTGTCAGCAGCTCTTCATACAGCATTTCTGCCTGCTTTGAAACTATCATTAGAGCTCTTTTCTGAACTCTTTCGAGCCTGGCACTTTGCTCAGCCGTCAGTCCAAAATGCCATATAGGAGCTGCATATTCCAGAATTCGGTGAATAAAAGATGTAAATATTCGGAGGAGGTGATCTGGAGGGGCGCTATGTTTCGATATCAGCTTGACCATCTGCAGCCCAGCATTACTCCTTTTTACTAGACTAGTTGTGTTTGCTTCCTGTTTTAAATCACTGGTTATAATAACATCCAAGAGTTTAATCTTACTGACTTTAAGGGAATCAGAGATAGTTGGTCGTAAATTAGGTTCAGAAGAATTTAAAAATGAAATAGTTAAAATAGAAGATTTACTGTCATATTTGAATCGGAAGCTTTAGTCTTCACATTATCAATTAAAATTTGGGCTTTGCTACATTCATTTGCTTTACAAATTTTTCCAAGGGTAGGGTCATCAACATATTTCCAACGGACTTCACAATCATTAGCAATATTATTAATCATAACTAGAAACAGAATAGGACCCAGAATGGTACCTTGAGGTACACCACAAAAAACTGGCTCAGGTTCAGAGAAAGACTTCTTATATTTTAAAATTTGGAACCTATTTATTAAAAAACTCTGAATGATTTTGGCAACAACAGGGTTCACTCAAAAATCAATTAAAAGCTTAGAAATTAAAATTTTATGATTAATCAGATCGAAACCCTTTTTAAAATCAATTGTTATTAAGTTTAGCCATTTACCAGGCTCATCAACATGCTTAAGAATAAAATGTAAAAGACTGATCAGATAATGGGATGTTGATGTATTCTTTCTGTTACCGTACTGATGAGGACCAAGGAGGGGTTCAATTTCAGCTTTTAGCCAATTTGCTACAAAGTTTACGTACATTTTGCTGAACAAGGGGGTCAAAGTGATTGATCTTACGCCGTCGAAATTAAGTTCAGTATCTTTTTTAGGGATTGGAGTAACATACCCCGTTTTCCATATCTGTGGGTAAACTAAAGAAGTTGAAATGTGCGTTAGTGGCTTGGTCAATTTGTCAGGAAATGCTTTTAGTCTTTCAATCGGATTATCAATGGGAGTTATGTTAGTTCGTTTAAGTTTCTTTATTTTACTAAAAACTTGACCCTCAGAAATAGCAGGTAAAGGTATGTCATCAAGTGGTATTTTCTGATACTCTTGGGTCGTTTTATTTACATCAAGAGGCGGCAAAGATTAGATTATTCTGTCCAAGTGATATTTAACTGGTTAGCAACTTTTTCATCATTAGAATCTGAACAAAAACCAACACCACTAGGGGATTTTCCAAAAATTCGTTTTATTCCCTTATACCACATGCTAGGCTTTGATTCAAAAAGATTACCAATTTTAACCTTCAGATATTTTTAACCATCGGATATAATGCCGATGCTTTATATTGTAATGATGCACGCGGTCTTGACTGTTTTTTCCTTCAAGAACACGCAGGAGGGGAACGCTGCTATTACAAAGTCTCAATATTTCAACGAATGAAGTGTAAAGAAATATAATAGTGTTGGAAGAGTAGTCAGGTCGATAGCTAGCGAAAATGACACGATCCTTACCAGTAGTATTTCCAGCACTTGCACCATTGGTTATGTTCTGTTTAAAACTATGAACATCTCTCAAATTAACATTGAGAATAACCTTCTCATTGTCAATGGGTGTAATAATGTACATCTTACCCTGTTTCATTGAAAACTTGAATTGAAATTCACTATTTTTACGAGCGAAGATTTTTTATTGATAACACAACACAAATCATTCACACTACCAAATTCCTTTAATGGTAATGTAACAAAGGGTTATTCACCTGAATTTATTGTTTCTATCCAAGCCTCGCTAACTACCGGACAATTATGTGGTCTAACTTTTATTTCATATGTATGATCTTTTCTCTTGATACCATATGTGTTTTTTGGAATGCAATCGACAAGAGAGTGTTGTCCAAAAATCACTTGTTTTATTCAAATCATTGTAAAGTGGATTAGAGATATTGGATATGAATGTCACATAGAAATCATTCGGAATTTTTTTGTGTCGTCAACTGCTACCCAAAAATAAAAAACAGAGTTATATCCTACCCAATGAACAAGCCATTGTCTCTTCCATTTATGTGTAAGACTTTAATATCTTTTAAATCCGATAGATTTCATTATTTTTAATCTATTATTATAAATTTTGAAGTTCATAGTTATGAAAACCACATAGAATCTCTCCATCTTTGGTGTTTCATAGACAATATGCTATTATCTTGTTTGCATTCCTTACCGGATACACTAATGCTTTTGCTGATGACAGTACTCTTGGCACAACTGGTAGAGCTGATTCTGATCTTCCTTCAAGGATGATAACCCTTTTTGAAAGAGTTATCCAGTGGTTTGATGTAAATTATCTTGCCTTAAATGTCGGAAAGTCATGTTTTCTCATTTGAAATGAGACTTAAATGAAATAAATGTGTCAAGAGGTTCTCTATGTAGACCTAGTGATCGTTACGTTTGATTCCTACGCATCTTGCTTGACGAAAATCTTTCGTTCAAGCTTCATATTGACCTGAAAAGTTGAATTATTATGAGAAGTAATTATTATTATTATTATTATTATTGACTTGATTAAAATGAAAGTCTCCAGGAGTCTTGGAATCCTTAGAAAGCTTAAATACATATTTCCAGGGTCGATTCTTATAATCTTGTTCTGCAGCCTACTTCAGTCTTATGTTTCATATTGTTCTGTTATTTAGATGTCAACTTTTCCCTCATCTCTGAAGTCACTTTCAAAACTTTATAATAAAGCAAGGACTCTTTTTTCTTGTTCGCCTTTCATTTTTTACAGTTGCACAGCCATCTTACTGCTGTCCTATGTAATAATATATCTTTTGTTTCTGACCAATCTACTTATCATCTCCGCACTTCCAACAATTTACTGGTTCTTCACACTCTGTTAGTGAGGTCTGACTGCAACCCTCTGACAGCTTGCAACAAGATCTGGAACACGCTCCCAGAGTTCGTACGAAGCTGCCACTCGTTTGGTATGTTCAAAAATTATGTTAGAGATTTTGTAGCTAGTAAATAATTTTGTTTGTTTTTTTTGTTTCTTTTTTTATATATATTCCGGTTTCCCTTGGAGTTGATGTCTCTGGATTGAGTTGGATATTTAATTGAGTTGGTGAAATCATGTGCTACCCCCTGCCTAGCTTTTCATTTTTGGGTATTATTAAGGTGGGTGACTCGATTTTGTTTTTGGACTTTGTTTATATATTTTTTTTGGGTTGGCATTTTTTTCTCCCCTTTTCTTTCCTAGCCATGGAGCCTTATGGGGGAGATTGTCTTGAAGTAATTTTTGTTTATGAATTTTATCATTAAATAAAGAACTCAGAGCTCAGAATTCCAAAACCGGACTTAGGAAAGCCATATTCAAACGTCGCATTAACAAAGAATTCATTGATCTCATATCTAAACTTTTTTAAATTTAACCGAGAACAATTTTCAATTGTCAAAAGTAGTTAAGCAGCAGACAAAGCAACATCGTTCCATTGTACGTGTCTTGGCTTACCAAAAGAAAGGAAACGATTTTAAAAGAAAACATCTTCTCCAAGCGGGAAGTAGGTTTTTCGTATTTTTACTACCAATAATTGCAGGACTTCTAAACAGTTTTAGCTAGAAAAATGGCTAAACCCTATAACTTGACACTATAATAGAATTCGCTTTGAGAATAATCTAAGTAAAATATCAATGATGAGAATATTGCCGATGATAAAAACTACTTTTGCTTCAATGTGCAATTTGACGAGTTGACAAACCTAAATCCTATGATGTGGGATAGGTCAATGTAAGTGTCGTTGATAAAAAGAAAACGTGTGTTCAAGATTCTAGAACAACAACAAGAAAATCAAAGGAGGAAGATTCAAAATCTTCTAGCATTGGAGACCTACTTCCAAACTCATATCCTGACCAAAGTAAAAGAGTCTTAACATATCTCATGGAAAGTGAAGACATTGAAGTTGAGAGCAAAAGGAAACGACTTATGATTCAGTTTGAAAGTTATAATCTACTTGATTTAACGTATGATATGATTACAAATCGTAAGGGACATTTGTCATTTGAAAATCGTCTATACAACTTTTTAAATACATTAAAGTTTCCGAAAATTCTTATTACCAGCAAGCAAATTTTAAAGAAATTAAAGGAAATTAGCAGTCTAACATTAGAAGAAGAAGATTTCCAATCAATTTTGAGAAATACCAGCAAACTCACCGTTGTAGTTTTTATGTAGTTGTTCAGAGTCATAATGGCAACTAAAGACCTTTCTTTTTTTCCGCTTGACCATACTTCGTGCAGAATAAACTTCTAAAAATATAAAAAACAAAACCCTAAAACGAAACACAAAACTAAAATATGATTACCCTTTCTCAGTAACGGTGAAAGGCTAATTGTCCTCGTTCTTCTTTTCTTTGAGATTTTGTGTTTTGTCATGATTAGCCAGTTTGGCCTCAGAAATTATTTACAAAATATTCACCATGATATCCGAGATTAGAGAGAAGAAAAATGAATACAGATTGACAGTTGAATACATAATGATACCTGTTACTGAAAGTCTCAACACAACAACTTTGGATTTATTGAATTTCTAAAAGATAATGTTAGAATTTTTTCAAAAAAGTGTAAATTGCATTTTGGTGCTTAGAAGGCACAGGGGGCATTAGCTCTACTTCTCTTTAGTCATAACCACATTTCAATGCACTCAGAGTCACTGTCACAAGTAGTTGGAGTCACAACACCGAGTAGTAAGAAGCCACAGTTAGTTGCAATCACCAGAATTCACAGTCACAAGTGGTGGCAGATGCAAGAAGTCACAAACAGTAGCAAGTAGTCACAGTAACTAGCAGTCCTAGTCGTAAATAATCACAGTTATAGTCACAAATGGTCTCATTAGCAGTAGTAGCAGCCCTGAAAGTTTCAATTTTATACACTTTGACAACCTGCATGAATTCCAAATATGCCATTTTAACAACCCTATGTTGTTAAATATCTCACTCAACATCTCCTATCCTAAAAGTTTCGGTGAAATACCATTAGGCGTTCCTGAGACACCGCAAATACCTCTTTATGGCAAATTTAGATGAAAGTAGTGGCTTTTGATTTAGTTCAATGTCCCAATAACATGCTCTGAAAGTACCAACATTACACCCCTATCTCTTCCTGGCGTATTGTATGCACACTTTTTTTGAAGATCTGGACAACCTATTGATTTAGTTTTACAGTCCACTCAGCTTTCCCAGTAAGTAATATTGATAGCCTATTCTGTTCTTTAAAAGAACCTTTTAACTACCTGAATTCCCTTAAACCCTTTTTGTTTAGTTCAATAGTAGCAGTAGCGGTAGCAACATTAGTAGCCCTGAGTTTCACCTTAATATCCTCAACCGCTCTTAAAATATTGCAGATACAGCCTTTTGACAACCTGCATGCTCATAATGGCTTTTGATTTAGTTTTATATCAACATAAATTACCCGGGAAAGTTTCTACTTAATACCCTATTCCATTCCGGATATAACTGTGTTTTATTTTGTCAACCTGAATGCCCTTAAAGCCTTTTGAGTTTCCTAGTAGCAACAACAACAGTAGAAGCAGTAGTAACAGCCCTAATAGTTACAACTTAATACCCTCAGCGCTCCTTAGATATTGCTGATCGACCTTTTTGACAACTAGCATGAACCTAATGTCTTTTCATTTAGTTTTACATACCCCTCAACTTTGCCTGAAGGTTTGAGCCTAATACCCTTTTCAGTACTTCAAATATTGCCTCTATGTCCTTTTTACAGCCTGAATTCACTTAAATCTTTTGATTTATTTCAGTAGTTGTAGTAGCCCTTGGAGTCCCAACTTAATTTCATCACAACTTTTCCTGTTAGTCTCAACCTACTACTTAATTCTAGTTCTGAAGTATCCCACCTACGATAACCTGGATGCAAATAAATCATCTTGACATAGTTGAATAGTAGCGGTAAAGGAAGTATTATAACATGCGTGCAGAAAAGGATCTTTTCATAACATGCGTGCAGACACTGTGTTTTGATATAGTTCGGTATCCTCCTCAACAGTCTGAAAGATTCACCTTAATACCTTTACCAATAGCAGCACTAGTATCAGTAGCAGTAAAACTAGTAGTAGTTGTAGTAGTGCACATATAAAGGCTTTTCGTTAGTTCAACATCCCTTTCAAGATGCCCTGAAAACTAAATTTAATACTCCAGGGCGGTCCCTGAGATATTACTGATAACCCTTGTGGCAGCTTGCATGCGCATAGTGTGCATTGATTTGGTTCAACATTATCCTAAACATTCCCATACAGTTTCCCCTTAATACCTTAGCTTCAGTAGCAGAAGTAGTCGCAGCAGTTGCAATATTAGCATTAGTAGTAGGAGGCCTATATTGCCTGTTGGTCAGTTGAACATCCGCCTCGTCATGGCTTTGAAAGTTTCGACGCAATACCCTAGGCCGATACTTAGATACCGCTGATACCTTTTTTCAACAAAATATATGCACAAAATGTGTTTTGATTTGGTTCAACATCCTATCAACATCCCCTGAAATTTCCACCTTAGTGCCCTTAGCCTGAGTAGTTGTAGCAGTAGTATTAGTAATAGAAGTAGCAGCAATCACATAGTACCTTATAGCTAGTTCAACATTCTTTTCAAAATACCCTACAAGTTTCAACTTAATACTCGAGGCTTTTTGTGAGATATTAATGACACGCCTTGTTGACACCACATGTGCTTGGTGCGTTTTCACTTAGTTCAACTCCCTCATCAACATTCCTCGTAATTTTCAGCTTAATACATATTAGTAGTTGTAGTATTAGTGGTAGTAGCAGTATGCGCATATTGCCTTTTGGTCAGTTGTACATTCCCTTCATCACACCTGGAAAGTTTCAACTTAATCCCATAAGCCGTTCCTAAGATATTGCTGATCCGCCTTTTTGACAACCTGCATGCATGTGGTATATTTTGATTTACTTCAACACTCCCCATAATATTCTCTGAAAGTTCCAACTTAACACCTTTAGCCTTTTGCACACCCAGGATTAAATATAATCCACTTTCCCAACAACAAGCCCCATATTTGAACAATGGGCAAATTGCATATCTTACTGCATTGCCCAAAGGACTGTGGGAACAAAGTTATTCCCAAAGGCATAATTATTACACCTTTCTACTATACTGAAAAAAAATGGATGACCATGATTTTTGAGTGCACGTCATTGGGGGAAGGGAAGCAGCAAGGGACGTTTGGAGAGGGGATGAATGCCCTCCAATCACTTTTGGCTCTAATAAGGGCCCTGTAGCTTCCAATTTCCAGTTGAACAAGCTCATTCCAAAGTCCTTCAACTCCCCATATCTATCATTCAACAAAAGAGTCCAACTATTTTATCATAATGCTTCGATTTTTGAAAAATCGATATTTTGGTTGAACAAAAAGCCGTGCTTTCATCTCGTCGGCAACCCTATTACACACTTAATTTTAATGCATCCCTCCAATTGAAGGCATGATTGGTTTGAATCCCTCCGATTTGATCTCAAGAAGCTCATGGAATTTTAATGTTCACAAAGTACTATAATTAACGTGAAAGACTAGATATGTCTGAAGCAATGTCTTTGCTTCATTATTTATTTTTCGAGTGCTCTAATTACAATTTTACAAAACGTTAGTTTTTCTGTCTGTACCCAAAAATTCTGCACACGGGGCAAGCACTTGATTTACCCCATTCCAAGTCACAACCCTGATACACTTCGTGTATTTTTATTTTGTTATTTCTTCAATCGGTGTAAATAGATTTTTCCGTTTTATAACCAAATTTCAACATTTCTCTTCATCCAAAATGTGGGTCAATCCGCATTTTATGTCCACAGAAGTTTTAGCCAGTTTTTTGGTCAAAATAACCGGTTACCATGCCCTCAACACCAAGAAGATCTTTGCCAAGTATCCTAGAGTAAAGTTAGCTTTTATAAGAATTAAACGCATACTGGCTCATATTGGATTTTTTGAATTGATTAAGTGTAAATTTACGCAAATACATAAACACAAACAAACATCCATATATATATATATATATATATATATATATATATATATATATATATATATATATATATATATATATATATATTATACTTATTGACGACACGACTGCCTGTCCATGGATTATTCTTTATGGTTGATAGTGTATCGCTATGCTGTTTGACCTATGTGATTGTATGGATGAGTAGGGTTAAGGCCTCATTCAAGTGCTGATCTATATTAATCACTAATGTAGGAAAACAATCTTCCTTTTCTCATTGTGTCTTCCTTTTCTTTTTTTTTCTTTTCTAATGTGTTTGTGCTGTTGCATTGGTGATTCCTCTTTTCATTATATATATATATATATATATATATATATATATATATATATATATATATATATATATATATATATATATATATATATATATATATACTAACGGGGTCCCAGCGGCTTCACTGCCGGGCCGCATAATGGCACACAGCAAGCTTCTCTATATGGATTCTCATTGTCCCTTGTGTTCTAACCACAGACAGTCCTGGGTCCCGGCGGCTTTGCCACCGGTTCCAGCAGGCCCCAGCATGGCACGCGGCAGGCTTTTATGTATGGATTCTCATTGTCCCTTGTGTTCTGGGTCCCGGCAACACTTTATCATTTTTGGATCGAATTGATGACGTAAATTGGTTTGGTTTTCTGTTTTAAGGTTTTCGAATTGCTTTAATCCATTGTCAAAATATATAGAAATATTTGTGCAATCACCAGTTTTTTACATTTTAAGCAATTTAATAATAATTTCTTTTTGACGTTAATTGACACTTTGACAAGTTTTCTTATAATATATATATATATATATATATATAAAAAAAAAGAGACAGAAGGAGAAAAGGAAGACTGTTTTCCTAAATTAGTGATTAATATAGTGATTAAGTTAAGTGATTAAATTAGTGACCAGCACTTGAATGAGGCCTTAACCCTACTCATCCATACAATCACATAGGTCAAACAGCATAGCCATACACAATCAACCATAAAGAATAATCCATGGACAGGCAGTCATGTCGTCAATAAGTATAAGTCGTCATTTACCAAACAATAGAAACAATAAAGACAAATAATTCAGAGGCAACAACGCAACACAAGGGCTCATCAGGAAAATACTGATGATTATAAAATGATGATAATACTGAATATTATAAAACACCGTATGCATTTATGCAATTTAGCTCAGTTGGTGGTGTAGCAGGAGCAAAATTTAAAAAGGAAATGTGGGTTAACTAGCCTAAGAAGTTGTAGGTTTCCTTTGACGTTGAGGTTGTCTTTGGGAATCAATGTAATTTTTATATTTGAATTTTTACACACGGACAATGGAACCAATTTACCTAATTAGTATTACCTATTTCTCTTGAAAGATCAAAGAAGCAAGGACCAAATTATCGAACTACCCTGAAAACTTCCTAATCGTGGAAAAATGTTAGAATATAGAGGATTTAGATTATCCTTCAAAGAAAGATACTTAAGATTATATAGCTGAATACTCCTCCTTAGAAATTTATATTTGCGATTGAATTTTTTTTTAACATGACCTTAAAAATAACATAGTTTGGAAGGGGTAGGAGGGTTTAGCTTGACCTTTACAGAAAAAAAAAAATCGGGAAGCAAACTTACTTAGTTTGACATCGTTCAATATTTTTTTTTCCGTTGAGAGAGATTCCCGGACGTGGGGCTGAATTTGTAATATATTTTTTGTTGCACCGTGCAACCATAAGGGCCTAATAGGCCAATTTTTTATTAGCATATTTATTTGAATAAGAAGGAAGTTTATTAGAAATAATTAGAGAATTTTATTAGTTTCCTTTTTCGTTGAAGTTGAGTTCTTCTAATATGAAGAACTTCATTCCACTTTTACATGTTTAAGTGCAAGTTTGGAAAAGTTACTCTATATTAATTACTTACCTTGCTATTTGTGTTTTCTTTGTTTTTTTTACTTTTTTGTTGTTCAAAACAATTGGTTGTATTTTAGAAATATTTTCCTTAAAAATACATAAGGTTTGAACGAGAATTGCCCAATGAATAACCAAAAAAACTATTTTAAACTACTTATAGTACTTTTATTATGCAATTATATTTTAATTCTACTCTTTTTAAGTTCAAAAAAAGGTGAACAGCCCAATTAGAAAATAGTATTGAGGACTTATTGCATGCCGCTTTTATTTCTAATAGCATGGAAGTTACTTCAAGAACCTTGAAGTCTTGCCCATTTAACCTCGAGGTCTCCTTGAAACCTTAAAGCTCAACCTTGTTTAATCATTTAACCTTGAAGTCTCGCGCCATTCCGGCATTTTAGGAACCGGAGGGATACTAGCCGCTACACAATCTTGGTAACTGAGAAAGTTGACACTAAGAATAATCTAATATTCCAATTTTCTTACTCTGAGAACTTCCTTTGTTCGAAAAGTTTTGTCTAAGAAAAATGACATTATAACTGTAGATTGGCAACATGTTATAGGTTCAAAAATCATATAAGATACAGCTTCAAGTTACTGCTCAAAATTATAATAACCAATCGTGTCAAAATAAACAAACTAAATCTTACAAAAAAAGCCTAAAAAATTAAGAAAGACATAAAGGTTGCTTTATGAAGATAAAAGGAATAACATACGAATAAACAGGAACAGAAAATTGTAGGATCAGTATACTAACATGAATTGTGAGATTATTTGTTTAAATGTTTCTTTTTTTATGTATGCGTTTGTTGGCCATTGTGTTATCTCTAATTTTTTTCCAAAAAGAGACTGACATCTAATGGTCGTTTTTGCCTATATCTTTAAAACAAATGACAAGAAAACCCTATGCTCAATAAAAACAGACGTCAATAAAAGAACTATCAACTTTAATAGCAAATGCAATAAATACAATAAATAAAAATAATTTACAACATTAAGTTACTCATTTTTCGTTTCAGTGTTTCCTGACTTTTCAGTTTTATCAGATGTTTCTGACTTATCAGTTTTTTCTGACTTTTCGGAGTTTTTACTTTCCGTTTTCTGTTCAGATTTCTCGGATTTCTTATTTCTATTTCTCAGGCTAAGAATGTCTTCTCCTACGCAATGCATTGGGAAATAGAAGTTTGCTAAAAGTTTCTTAAATAGCTCTTTTCTTCCAGAGTAAGAGTCACGGAGTGCTTTAGCAGCTTCACAGCTTCTTTCAAGAGTTAAATCTTTGTTGTCGACACGGCTGTTGCTACTTGGAAGTCCAACATATTTAACGACATTTTCAAAAATTCTCCATTGGATATCTTTAATCTCTTCTTCATTATTCTTCCTTGAAAAACCTTTCCTCAACATTTGGACGGTTTTGACAACCCTGTTGCTCCTAAGGAGGGCGTCACCACTGCAATGGACTGGTGCGTACAGTGTTGCCAAGGCCTTCTGTAGTGACCCTTTATTCTGGTACACTTCACGAATGATGTTAATAACATCGCAATCGCGGGACTCAACAAGGGTGCTGATTTCTGAGCCACGACTATTTTCCGTGGGTAATCCAAGGTATTTAACTACCCTTTCAAACATTTCCCATTGAACCCTTTTGATTTCTTCTTCAGCACTAAATCTTCTCAGGGCAGTATAAGCTTTATGAACGTTCTTGAAAAGGAAGAAGTCGGAATACGATGAGGTTGGCTTCACCTCTGTAACAGTTTCTTCTGCTTTTTTGTCCTATAAAAGATAAAATTTAGTTTTCATTAACAATTTGTTTCTTTTAGTAAATAATATTTTTCAAAGTTCTTATTGACGATTTGAAACAGTAAAACTGTTGAAAACAACCCCTTTTCGAGGACAAACACTGGGAGGTTGAATGGGATTTAAGTACACTCTTGCATAAAACTTAATCTCTATTTTGAGAAGCCCTTACTTTAAATCTATATATTTTCAGTCATCTTCTGTAATTGTCAATAACAACGTTTTTGGTTCTAGTTTTTGGTCAACGGTTTGGTCCTGTTTTTTTGCATAAAACTTTATCTCTATTGTGGGAACCCCTTACTTGCAATGTATATATTTTTAGTCATCTTCTCTATTTGTCAATAACAACGTTTTTGGTTCTGGTTTTTGGTCAACGGTTTGGTCCAGGTATATTGCATAAAACTCTATCTCTATTTTGGGTAGCCCTTATTTGCAATATATATATTTTCAGTCATCTTCTATATTTGTCATTAACAACGTTATTGGTCCTGGTTTTCAAATTCCTTCTCAGGGTTGAATGTTTTTTGTCTCTGTCTGGTGGTAAGATTCTTCTCCTGATTTTAAGGCTATTTGTAATTTAAATAATGTTTACAATGAATCAAATTGAATGGAACTGAGAATATACAGCATGGCCAGCAAAGTGTTGTCAATTAAGCAAAACAAAGCATAGATTATTAGAAATAATGGCAGGACCGCTTAAAAAAAAGGTCAGAACTTATGTCTATAGGGAACATATTAAAAATCAGATTACAGATAAAAAAAAATTATTAAAAATTACTTTTAGTTTCATATTATTTGTCAAATCTAAACTTGTTGCCTCCTGTTTGCTTATATCAGCGAAAGAAAGGGGAAAAAAGAAGGCGATAGTTTGAAATGAAATTATATTAGGCCTTATCGACCAAACAGTATTGAAAAGCTTTTACTGCTATACAATTGCTAAGATTACTCTTAAGAAAGTGCTTAAGAGTACTAAGAGTACTCTTAAGAGTACTAAGAGTACTCTTAAGTTGAGGCTGTATGAATGTTTTCGAAGTAAAAACAGTTAAAAGTATAAGTTTTTAAATATAAATGATATTGGCTTCATCTCCCTAACATTTATTTGGCCGATTTTACCTAGAAATGAAAGAAAGTTTTGGTTTTTAGTTTTTGGTCGTGCCTAGAAAATATAAAGACAAATATATTTTTTTTCAGTAGCATCAAGTATGTAGTGTAGTCTTTGAATGCACACTCAAGAAGGTAGCACTGTAAACCAACAAATCAAGAATAGAAAAATGATTCATGAACATAAACACGCGAGAAAGAATGAAATTTTCCCCCAAAAAAATGTCAAGCATAAGACTAAAAGAAATAGCAAACGATTTATAGGAACTTCGGGAAACACAAATATTTTTTTGTTGAATTAAAAAACATATTTTCGACTTCGTTCGAGAGAATGGAAGTTGTCAAATACGGAGAGTCAATAGGATAATGGTTTCCAACCGATTTTGGGCCATGTCCCACACATGCGTTTCTAAAATCCTGATTCCCCCTTTTGACATTTACATTATTTTTTTTTTATTCACACTTTTACGTATATTCTACCTGAAGGAAGCTTAAAAGGTACTTTTGAGCTTCCGGAAGGAAGCATTAAATCGGTACTTTTTTGGTCGTCCTCTTTGCATTTTTTGTACTAATGAAAAATTGTGTCTTAATTAATTGAAATATTAATTAATAATTAACTAATAATAAATAATTCATTAATAATAATAATAATAATAATAATATTTTAATTAATTAATTATTAATAATTAATTAATTAATAATAAATTAGTAATTAATCAGGTTAGAATCCCTTAACTAAAGACAAAAAATAAAAAAAAAAAAAAAAAATAAATAGCTAAGAAAAAATAGTGTCTGTATAAAACACATTTTACACAATGCATCCCGTTATTGCAATATTATCACGTATCTTTGTTGTTCTTTAAATGCATATGAATGTGGTACAATTCACATTAAAACTTTTTTTTAATAAGGCTTTAAAGTTTAGTGAGCCAAAAGGTGCACTTTCTTCCCTGACCTACCAAAATATTGTCATAGCCCACCGGTGGGGTGTGTACCCCACACTGGGAATCATGGCAATATGGAGTGAATGCATTAAACTGACACTTTATTTGCATTACCAAATTAATTTAGGTAGTAGTTGTTGCTAACTAAACAAAATATAACCTGAAATTTTATGAGACATTACATTACTTTTAAAGCGTGCTTAATTTTTTTATTTTCTTTTAAAAAAATTTATTTTCTTTAAGTTTTTTATTTAAATTATTTATTATAAATTTTTTTGATTTGTTATTTAAACAACTTATTTTTATTCAAAGATTTTCCCAATAATTACTTCTCGTTGCCTGATCAATACATACACAAAAGATCAAAAAAAAGATTAATGTTCCGTTATTACCATTCTTTAAATAAACCAAGACACTTGGTGAAAGTTTACCAACAGATGTGCAAAACATCTATGCGTGACTCTTATTTTATTTAGGTGTATTATGACCTGCTGTGTGACAGGAATTTGTAGTTTTACGCTAATTAACTTTTGAACTTTCGAATTGTAAAATTTTTTGAATTGTCGAACATTAGAAAACAAGGCTTTTTTTTGTTATACTTCGAAAAAATAAAATTCTAAAAGTTTCTATTTATTTTCAAAGCTAAAAGAAACTGTTACCTTGACCTTAAGATACTCCTTAAATTACTTAGTTAAAGTCACATTGGTTTAGCCATCTATTTGGATACAAATATAAATCACAAAATTTCTATAATCATCTCTAAACTAGAACATCGGAAAAATGCATTTTGCCCCTCCCCCTTTAATTGTCGTGTATGGGTACCATTGCTTAATACACTATAAATCAAATGCCTGTGCAAGGTAGTTAAGCTCCACCCCATCTTTTTAGCAACTAGGGTCCCAAGGCGTACACTTGGGCCCGTATTAGAGATTTCACGTTTCTTCAAGAAAATTTTGCTTTCGGTTTTTCCTTGGGAGGAGGGGGGAGGATCAACACTGGTAATTTAAGGTTAGTATCAGTCTTGGTCGTAAAAGTAAAGTCAGAGCTTAAAAACAACGTCTGATATTTTCATTTTAAGTTAAGCAGTATTTTTAATACCCAAATAAGAATACGCTGCAACTGTCTAGCTTTTCCTTCCGAACTCCAGAAAGAAATTTTTGAGAATAAATTCGGTCTGAGCAAGAGCAATGAATTTCAGCTGACCTAATTTTAACTGCAATTCAACCCAAATTAACTTAGTTGAACCTTGTAGTCTTAATCCAATATGTTTTCCCCGTATCTTATTTAATTCCCGATACGCTTATTAATTCTGGTTTTCCAAAAGTTCGTTATAGGTCCTATTTCCGCTCGTATAAATAGCTAGAGAATAACTTTTACTGTATTAAGACTGATTTAACCTCATCTTGCGGTTCTAGAGCACGACTTTTCTTGGATGAACAATCTACTTCGACGAATTTATTGAAATAGATTGATTGACGATTAGTGATGATTAATGACAAAAAAAGATGAGTAATCAAACAGTTTGATGATTCATGGTAACTGAAAGAAACGATCATCAATCAAAGTAACAATCAAAGATTATACAGATAAAAAGTATTTTCATTTTGACCAATGATTGTCAATCATGTCAATGACTGTATTGGTCAAATAGTTTGTCAAGGTGATGACAAATCAACTGATCAGAAATAAATTCTGAGGACATATTGGCATTGCTAATAAATGATGACCCGTGAAAAAATTAATCGATTATTAATAAATTGAGTTTAAGCCATTGATATTGACAAAAGGGAAAAGATCGAAAGGCATTAATAAATTTCACCAGTTACCTGCATAATTTCTGTTATATTAAATAGCACCCTCTGGTTTAGCATAATTAAGGAATTTTCTAGTTTATTGTGTTATATAGTTTATAATAAGAAGAGTTAGAACAAATTGCGTCTAATCTCAGCTGTGAAGTGTGTAACACCAACACATAAAAATCTATGTTTGTCAGTGGTCAATCAGCGTCTGTAAAGCCAAGAAATAATTGTAGCGAAGTTTTTTATATAGCTTGCGGTCAGTACATCCTTATGATTAAACCAAAAACTAGGCTAAAGGGACAATTGTGGGAAGATTTCACCATTATTTAACTGTATGCAGCAACATAGTCTTGTGTCCACGCTATTTTTTTTTATCACGGCCTATATCCGGGCTTGTGATTAAAAGTCTGTGTTACATGATTTTTGCAATAAACTTGAAAATTTTAACCAAGGCCGTATCCAGGGGTCAGGGATTTGAGCCCCCCCCCACAAAAAAATATTTGCCCGACTCGTAAAAATGAATATGAACAAATTTTGATGATTTCAAAAAATCCTTTTGTAATCCCTCCCCCATCTGGAAAACAAAAAGTGAATACGACCCTGTTTTTAGTTGATCTTTCTTAATTTCATTTTGTCGATGTGACGGCAACTTCGATTATATGCATACTTCTGCGCTAAAATTACGAAACTGCATCGATATATTTTATGAATTGTATTTTATTACTCGAGCCGACTACAAGAAGATTTAATCAATAATTTTAGCCATAGATATACGACAGACAACAGAGAGTTTACTTATGAAAAATCGTGTGACTAAGAACTGTTTATTCCTTTTACCGGATTAAAAATTTTGTGAAGGGGAGCTTCATAGTTGCAAGTTAACTTTTTGTTCTTTTATATTGGCTTAAAGTCTCGCACAGAAACCAATCCGGTTTTAAAAAGACGATGGCTATTGGTTCCCTTTTTGGCACAAAATTGCACATAATGTGATTGGCTAATAAAAAATACGTCTCTGATGATTCCCTGAAATCTAATACTAGTGTTGCGTTCAGAATTAGGCATACCAAGGTTTTATATATACATAGTAGGTCATGTAATGAAATCAGTAATACTTACAGCTTCCGACTTAGCATCTTCAGCATTTACTTGGGCCAGCAGGCAAAGGGCCACAATTGAAAGGCTCAGGAACCTAAAATAAAATTTATGTATAAATTAAAGACCATGAATCAAATCTTTTCTTATAATCATACCAGGTAAGAAGCAAGACAGAGTTCAAATCAATTTTGATGACAATTAAGGGGAAAAAACAAAACGCACACACATAATACGAGAGCCACTACATCAACTAAACAAGAAAAAAACAGTAATTAATAATAAGAAATAAATGTAAAGAATGAAAAACAAGAATTTCAAAATATTAAAATACATTCATATAATGAATATTATTAAATTAGTATTTTGACACTATACGGTACTCAGATTTTAGTAATGTTGAATAGTTTTTTCTTTTTTTGTTTTTCAAGCTTGGGGTCTTAACAAAGTCACTAAGCTTAGGTCTCACATTTTCACGGATTCGCTTCAAGGAAGCCTCACATTTTCACGGGTTCGCTTTAAGGATTGACTTTTTAAAATGTCTAAACTTAATATTTCCAAATACCGTATGGAGCCTAGCAGCCTCGTATTACGTCCTAGATAGAATTTAGATATAACACTTCTACTAGATTAGCAGCGGAAAAAACAAAAAGGGACAGCGAGAATCGGCTTTTAGAAGGATTAAAAAGTCTGTATTGTCATAGTAAAATCATAGTGATAGTCAAATTATATACAAGCTTAAGCGATCGCTTCCAGCGTCCTAAGGTCAACAATTGTGTTTAAGAAACCTCAAGTGGTTCTTAATGAGTGTTCTAGTGATCCTATCTATTACGGTCAATGAATAATCCACCCTATTTCTTATGCTATATTTTTAGTTACTCCTAATCTTAGTAAGAACTCCCTGCAGCACCAAGCCCCCGAGGGCCAACACGGCAGCCCACGATCCTCTTCCTTCTAAGTCTATTTAAGACTTTTTTCTTTACCCTCCAAGAAGTTCCAATTTCCTTGAAATTCTTGCTTATGACCTCCTTCCTCCTTATTTGGGAACGACCTGCTTTTCGCTTTGCCCCAAATCGGTGGCAAAGACATGATTTTTTTTTATGTTTTTGGATTAGTTACATGACACAATTATGTAAATGTGATTTAAAAAGGAAACCATCGGGCAATAGCCAAAAAAATCTAATGTTATGTAGAAAGAGGTATACTATGGTCTGGAAAAGAAAGTCTATCTCTCTTGGATACGATTCACTTCGACGTGAAATATCCGTTCTTTTTTAGACATGACGATTGATTTGAAGATAAAAAAACAATAGGCCTATACCCATTAATTAACAACAATAGCTTTTAAACAACAATGTACCATTTTGCTCTGACATAGCTGGAAAGTTGATCCAAAAATAGAACAAGTCACATTATTTTAGCAGCAAAATTAAATTAATTTTTTCAAAATAGAACGTTCCCAATTGCGCTCATTTATCGCAGAAGCTGGTTCAAGTAACAAGATATTTGCCATTTTAGCACCGAAAATGGCTTTATTCATTTCATTTTCGGAGCCATGTTTTGAAATGAAGGTAGCATTCTTGTTAGTTGGTGCTATTAGTGCTGAGATGATTCATTTACATTTTTGATCTGGGAATAAAACTCGAGGTATTCTGCTCTGCGCGTTTCAGCAAAGAATGTTCTAAACCCTAGGTTAAAACAATTGCGTTTTTGGTCAAATTTTTGAATAATAGACCAATTGAAAAAACTGAAAAATAAAAATTTAAAAGATTGAAATCTCCAATTTTGCTGAACGGTTAGAAATTTTTGCTACTGAGTATTTTGGATTTATAGCAAGAAAAAAAATTAACCGTTCAAGAGTTATCCCAATACTTGATCTCGAGTCACTGTATATTCTTTCGTGTGCATGTTTTACTTACAATCAACAATATGCTGCTCAATTTAGGGACTTAAAATGTCCCTGTTCAGCAGCAAAACAACAACATATAAATAATAACTATCCGTTCAAAATCAAACAAATACGCAAAGAAAAAAAAACAAAACAGACGAATACTGCACATTCTTCTTAAAGCTTTCCCTACACAAGTAAAGCTTTTCCCTGTGAAAAGTAATGAACCTTAGAAAATATGCCAAATGAAAAAATGTGAGATAATCCACAAAAAAAGTTTTTTTTTTGGAAAGAGTTGATTATATCAATCTAAGGGTTCTAGAATACCAGGAGAGGACTCATTAGAACAAAAAGTGAAGCACAATCTTCAATTTCGACAAAAAGAGGGAAAAAACGGTGTCGAAGTACAAATTCTGATTTGACCAATCAATTTAAAATTATTAACCTTCCCTGTATAAGATACAACAATGCCAAAGGATGTGGGGGGAGGGTGCATTCGTACCTAAATATATATAAAATCAATGTAAAGCTCTTTTATATTTAAATAATTATTTTAAAGCATCACTCAACTGAATTATTTTTCTATAGCTTCATTGCATTATTCAATGTGGTGCATCGTTCTATTGCAGGGGAGGACATAATCCTGTTTTAAGCTGAGGGAAGTTTTTGGACAAAGTCTTCAAAATGATTGCTGTGAATGATGGTCGCTTTTTTGCAGAAATATATTAAGCTTAACCTTAAAAATCACCTTTATATGCTTACATGCACAAAAGGATAAAAGGAGGGAATAGGCACCCGTATAAATTTCTTTGAAGAACCTCCTTTGAAAAACCGTGATGATCCTAAAATTCATGCTGGGTATTTCAGAAACCTCTCCCCTCCTTCAGCGAAACATTTTGCAGAGATGATTATCCTTCTCGGCCTATTGCAATACGAATATTAGACTTGAATATACAAAATTTGAATTGAATATAAAAAATTGGAAGGCGTGGTAGTCTCCCCGACATTTGAGAGAACCTTTAATGAAACAGTTCATAGGAAAAACCTGTAAATGAAGAGTAACCTTTGTCAATATAAACCGACCCACTAGAAAATAAAGTTTTTATCGCAAGATTTGTGACAACAAAATCTTTTATTTATGCTGATTCCACATATATGCTAATCTATTGATTTTAAGCTTAGTTTTCAAAAGGTTTGAGCAGATGAAAAACCGAAAATTGAAGGAAAATGAAATAAACTCCTCAAAAAGTGACATTTGAGAAATCTAGAGAAATTTCAAAATATGACATTTCTTAATTTTCCACAGAAGGATGGTCGAGCATGCATGTGTTTTTTCATAGGAGTGATTGTATCGAACCAGTAGTCACAAATTAATGAGAAACGGTTCATTCTAATCACAGCTTACCAATACAGTTATGAAAACTCGATTTATTTTTGGGACACAGTGCGCGGTAGCGATGCTAGCGGCTGGAGACAGGAAACTGGCAGTGGAGACAGGAAACTGGCAAGGAAACTTTAAGAGGCCGTATGCAACAAAACACAATTGCGTTCCCGCCTATGATGTTGTAGTACAATCTACGCGTAGGAGCGTAGGCTTGCAGGGGGCGCCAAGTTTAGAACCCTGCACCAAAAGCTTCTCATGGGCAAGATAGGAGTTTCCATAACTGTATTGGTATCTAAGCTGTGATTCAAATAAGATTTTAGACATGAAGTTACCTTTTTTTAGTAACTTTTTAGTAACTTTTTTTAGTAAGTAGCTTAATTTTAGTAATTTAGCCCGTAGAAAAGCGATTTTTGTCCAAACGGTGCCAAAATATTATCAAGTAAAAATTTTGGAAACTATTAAAAGTGTAACTATAGCAGTCTAGTCCCTATGAGGTTTTACTGGGATTTTCCCATCAGTTCTACTGCAGAAATTACACCAAAAAGATGCTTATTCTGGCGTTATACGGTACTTTATGATAGAGTCATCGAGACGAGTTATAAAGAGCATGTAGATATGATCAAGAGCTTTAAAAAGAACCATTAAATATCTCTCTACAATAATGCCTTTAATTTTTTCTGCTAGTCAGCCCACTATTTTTGAAACTTTTTAAGGGGGTGGGAGGGAGAGTATACAAGAGTATTTCACTCTTATTGTTACACTCAAGTTTCAGTTTTAGACAGTGGAAGGCAGTTCCTTTTTCAACCCCTTTTGCCTTTTCACTCCAGATATGGCACCAAAATCTGTCATTTTTGGCTCCATATGGCACTTCATGACGGTGTTATCAGAAAAACCTACAAAATTAATTAGCTTAATTATTATTAAACGACTCTCTAAGATGTTGCAGTAGCCAGCTAGTTCTGTTGGTCAGCAGACGGTTTACGAAAAATATTAAGGGATTTGAGAAGGGGAATACACAAGAGAGGGGATCATTAATCTAAGGTTTACGGTTTTCAACCATGGAAGTTAATATAGTACCCTTTTAATCCTTCCCAGCTTTCTATTTTAGAACAAGCCCAGCTTTCCTAGCTTTCCAGTTTAGAAATGCCTCTCCTAGCGAAGTTCTTGGGTGACATATGGCGTTTTTTATGGTAATATAAAGGCTAATTTATAAAAAGCAATCAGATATAAAAATAGTCATATGATTTATGAACTCAAAATGAAGATTTACCCCGAAACCATAATGTTATTTTGTTCCTTTTTTCTTATAAAATTATATTTGGTCTGCTGTGATTTAGACATTATTTAGGATTGATTTTAGACAAACAATAACTCACGAAAACAACCTGTGTTTCTGTAAATCAAATAGTCCATTAAAGAAATGACTTTAAGAAAACAATTTTTTTTAGTCTTATCATATCTTTGCAAATATTGCACATATTTGCGTAATATATGCGCATATTTGTAAATTTCAAATTTAAACGGCCTTCCAGAAGGGCCTAAAAGTTAAATATGAAAGGATAATTCTAACAAAGTCTCGGCCGCAAAATTGTACATATTTTCATACTGGATAAGTTCGAAATCTTTCTACTCATATATACCGAGTGGTTTGACTAATAATAACATTATCTGCTTCCTACCCTTTTTGTTTAATTCTTCCTCAGTTGTTCTTTCTGAGTTCTTAATAATTATACATTTGGGATCAGAGGTGTACAAAGGATGGGGGGGGGGTGACTGTCTGGTCTGTCCACTCCTTTTTTTTTAATTTCTGGGCACTTCATAGTCAAATTATGTAAAAAAAATTATTTTTTAATTTTACCCCCACACTCGAAAAATTACTGCTTGTGTATCGGCCTAGAATGTTTGACTAATGCTTATATTCTCGTATTAACTATTTCCTCTTTTTTAACCTCTTATTTGGTACCAGCCTTTTAGTACCTCCCTACTCCCTACTCGTCGTCCTCCATTAGGCTTCATGAGTTCTAAGTTGTCTAATTATGGAATACCCCTTTTTCATTAATTTCCAAGACGCCTGTATTTTAAGAACTTTGTATAAAAAAAAACCAGTCGTGTTAAAAAAAAATGAAAAAAAAAATGGTAGATCCTGAGGTTAAACGCTATAGAATATTCTTTAGATTTTATCATTCATCTATTATTATTTTTTTTATTGTTGCTTCATTAGCATATTATATATAAGTTATTACATATAAACTTAATCATAATACATTATTATTCATTGTAAATTACTATATTAATTATATTAATTACTATATTAATTATTATAATAATAATATATAAAATATTATTATTATTATATCTAATATTATTTTTAGATTTATTATCGTTAATTATTTGTTGTTATATTTGGAAAGACTATCCGATAGATTATCCTGTTCTTCCTCGACATTTTTGCTTATTTGGATTTACTTACGCATCACCTTAATGCAATTCCAGACCCTGGAGTCAGACCCCGGGCCCGTACCTACCAAAGTAGAGATCAAACCACTTTGCTGCCAAAGGGTGAACGGAAGATTTACTGGTGTTCTGTTATTTTTTTTGTTTTTTTTTCTGTTATTCTAATGGTTCTGTTATTTTTTTTCCAATCCAGTTTAAGTCCTATACTTTAGCTTTACTATGCAATACCAATGCTATACCTCTATTTTTATATATACGTTATTTTTAGATATATACCTTATTACCTTATATATACCTTATTTTTAGAGTGCATTCAAGCATCCTTTATACGCTGAATAATATACCCTTTATACCCTGGAAAAGACAGCAATCCGTAAAAGTTAGCAACAAATACTTAATACTAATACAAACACTTATCCGCCGACTTGTTAACCCTAACGCTACACGAAACTAAGTGAATAAACCTTATAAATCAGGATTGAGCAAAAGTCCGAGCCCTAAGGTTCGAAACACTTCGGTTGTCTCATTGAGCTGTACATCTATTTCTTAGGGCTATAACTACGGCTCTTTTATACATGGGCTATAACACAAAGATTGTAAAATGTCATCAAATTTAGATTTTGAAGGAGAAAGGGTAGAAGCTAGGTACTTCGAAGGGATCATTGAGGATCCGGACTGAAACTATTAATCTGTCAAGGAAGCAATTAGTTTATTTGGACAAAGGTATAAAGACGCATCCTGTGACATTTTCATCTTCTAGCTAGCAAAGCCAGGTTTACCTTGTACAGATGACAGGTTTATTATCAAGAGGGTATCCGGGATTTTCTTTTTGTTCTTGGGGGGATATGTTTAAAAAAAGACTTTTAAAAATGTATCAAAAATGTTTTTATATGCATTTTTGTTGCGTTTTTAAGAGTCAAACAAAAACTTTGGGCTCGAGAAGGGTTAAACCCTGATAGCCCCTTCTGGATACGTTCTTGTCTATTACTCAACTATTATTTAACAAAAGGTTTGAACATAATTTTAGGTTGCAGTCTCTTTTTCGTCTTGGCTCTAATTTCTTAGAATGCATTTCCTATTATTTCCGGATGATTTTAAGATATATCAAGGTACTTTTGTAAATTTAAGAAAAAGGTTTTCCATTCCTGAAAACATTATAAAATCAGGACTAGGTAAAGTATGAGGTTCAGAACATTTCTTTGTGCCGCATTTGAGCAGCACATTTGTTTCTCAAGGTTGCGCGTTTAAAAATTTTAGACCCACATGGGGAGGGGCAGTTGATGTAGATATTTTGAAATACCTTCCTAGGCCTCATAGAGGCACTCGATCTATTCCTGAGTTTTATTCACCTTCTCAGATAGAAAAAATCCCCTTATCTATAGTGTAACCAAAATCGTTATATGGATATACAAGTGTTATTTCAGATAAAGGAATAAAAATCAAGTAGGCAGTACTTCAAATAGGAACCCTCATTCTCAATACTATGAGTGTAAATTTTGTGACTATTACCTCATTCTATAGTTTCTGTATATCCACATTCACACTTAATCCGACTGTAACCACGACTGAAAACTCACTACCGGGTTCCTTTCAAGTCCTGATTTTCTTAGCAAAAACTATCTTCGCCTTCGGCTTCTATATCCAGTCAAACAGCTGATTCCATCAATTAAGAATATGAAAGTATTTGAGTAGTTTTAGGTCTCCCACCTGTCCACTCCCAAAGTCGACCGACAAAATACAAGGGAGTAACAACTTCTTGAGCCCATAACTTTTACACGCCGAAAGAAAATTCACCAATAGGCTTAGTGCTCCCCTGGTCTCCCATGAGTATCTGGATAGCGTATTCATTTTGGCAGTATACCGTCTAAATGCGAGGGAGCGCACATTTTGTAAAACTTTTGTTTTCATCTATTTTTATTTGCGAATTGTCTTTTTTCGTAGTTTCATTTAAAAAAAGTGAAAAAAGTAATAAAATTATCTCCCAAGGCTTAGAACAATATATTCCTCCCCCTAGACTTTGTGAACTGACGCTGTTACTGACGTCTGTATAGACCGCAGCGCATTCTCCAATCTTACTCTACTCCTCGCTTTTGAAATTTGAAGTCTTTGTTGAAGCCAATGCTCTTTACTCTAGCCCCAGAGTGATCTTCTTTGCCCTTTAAATATAAACAATATATGTAGTTTGAGCTTCGAGAAAAAAAAACTATATCCCTTTTACCCCTTTGAAAATGTATCTATGCTTCTGGATTGAGTGCCTTGACGTTTTTATCTCTCTGTCAAGCATAAATACCTAAATGAGTATTGTCAAATTGAGCTACTTCCCACTTACTGGGAACCTAAATTTGAATTAGAAAAGTAAACTTATTAATATTTTTCCGATTGGCTATACAAATTAGGCGAAAAATAACTCAAATAAAAAAAGGTAAAATTAGTCTACACTAGCCTAATTGGTCTAAGTATGATAAAGAAAAAGATGAAATGTATAGATTATAATTTTAAAAAAGAGCGAAAAAAAGCGGATAGGAAGGAAAACAGCAAAAAGACAAGCCCATATGTTTCGGCAAGGAGTTCTGTTATGCCATTCTCAGTGTATAAAACGAACAAACGAAAACACAAAAAACTAACATTTTGAAATGAACAATAACAAATTGGAAGAAAAAAAGCTTAAGTACTCCTTTTACTTTTCTTCTGTTTTTTTCTCCACTGCCTTAAAATCACCTTTTCTTTCTTGGGTTTTTTTCTTGTTATATTGTTTATACTTTCTTGTCTTTTATCAAACGCCATGAATGACCCATGCGGTCTTAGACTATATTAAATAAAAAAAAACAGTTTTTTTTAACTGAAAGTAAGGAGCCACATTAAAACCTAAAACGAACAGAAATTACTCCGCATATGTAAGGGGATTTTCCTCCTCAACATCCGCTCTTTACTCTAAAGTTTTTTACTGTTTCAAAAAATTAAGTTGAGAAAAAGAGTCAAACTTTAGCTTAAAGAGCGGGGCTCTGAGGCGAGAAAAGTCCCTTTAATATACGGAGTAATTTCTGTTTGTTTAAGTTTTAATATCGCTCCCTACTTTCAGCAAAAAAAAACTTGTTTCTTCATTTAATAGCCATAATATTTAAATTCTTTGATATATTACTCCGCATATGTAAAGGGATTTTCCTCCTCAATGCCCCGGTCTTTACGCTAAAGTTTGACTCTTTCTCTTAACTCTACTTTTTAAAACAGTAAAAAACTTTAGAGTAAAGAGCTGGATGTTTAGGAAGAAAATCCCCTTACATATGCGGAGTAATTTCTGTTCGTTTTAGGTTTTAATGTGGCACCTCAATTTAATTTCTGAACGTTTTTGAACGAATGCATGTTTTGATTTTGGCTCTCCGCACATAAATAATTAAAACGAAATTTGCATATCATTTTTTTTGGCTAAATGGCTTTTTCATAGTTTTAATCGGAAGATTTTGAGAAAAAAGAGTGGGGGAGGAGGCCTAGTTGCCCTCCAATTTTTGACTACTTAAAAAGGCCAATAGAACTTTTAATTTTTCACAAACGATTTCATTAGTAAAAAACATACATAACTTAAGAGTTAATTTACGTAACGAACTTCTATATTTGTATGTTCTATTATGTATATGAGGGGGTTCACCCCTCGTCAGTACCTTGCTCTTTACACTAAAGTATAAATTTCGTCCCAATTCCTTAAGAATGACCCCTGAATCACAAAGGCCGTAGAATAAATAGTTGAAATTACTAAAAATACTTTAGCGTAAAGAGTGAGGTATTAGGAGGAGGTGAACCCCTCATATGCGTAATAACTTATGTTCGTTTTAATTTTTAATGCTGCTCCTTACTTTCAGTTGAATGAACTTTTCATATTTACTTTTTCATTGTTTCTTTTTTAAACAATGCTAGAAAATCCTGCGCTCCTTTCATCGAAATTATCTTCCCCCATGGCAAATTCCTCCATGGAAAGATCCTCCCACGCAACCCCACCCCCTTAACTTCTCCGCCCCCAAAACCAAAAAATACCCCTGAAAACGTCTGTACACTTCCCAATAACCATTACTATATGTAAACACTGGCCAATGTTTGTAAGCTGTAGCCCCTCCCACGGGGACTCTGGGAGAGTAAGTCGTCCCCAAAGACATAATTATTAGGTTTTTAGACTATGGTGAATAAAATGGCTATCTCAGAATTTTGATCCGGTAACATTGGGAAAAAATGAGCGTGGGAGGGGGCCTAGATGCCCTCCAATTTTTTGGGTTACTTAAAAAGGGCACTAGAACTTTTAATTTCCGTTATAATGAACCTTCTTGCAACATTCTAGGACCACTGGGTCGATACGATCACCCCTGGGAAAAAAAAAACAAAAAACAAATTAACACGCACCCGTGATCAGTCTTCTGGCAAAAAAAAATACCAATATCCACATTTTTGTAGATAGGAGCTGGAAACTTCTACAATGGTGTTCTTTGACACATTGAATGCGATGGTGTGATTTTCGTTAAGATTATATGACTCTTAGGGGGTGTTTCTCTCTATTTTCTAAAATAAGGCAAATTTTTTCAGGCTCGTAACTTTTGACGGCAAGACTAAACCTGATGAAACATATATACTGAAAATCAGCATTAAAATAAAATTCTTTTGATGAAACTGTTGGTATCAAAATTCCATTTTTTTTTAGAAAAAAAAAAAAAAAAAACACGCACCCGTGATCGGTCTTATGGCATAAAAATACCAATATCCACGTTTTGTAGATAGGAGCTTGAAACTTCTACAGTGGTGTTCTCTTATACGCTGGATGTGATGGTGTGATTTTCGTTAAGATTCTATGACTTTTAGGGGGTGTTTCACCCTCAGGCTCGGAACTTTTGACGGGCAAGACTAAACTTGATGAAACTTATATATTTAAAATCAGCATTCAAATACAATTCTTTCGATGAAACTATTCGTATAAAAATTCTATTTTCTAGAGTTTCGGTTACTATGGAGCCGGGTCACTCCTTACTACAGTTCGTTACCACGAACTGTATGATTTATAGGTATAAGTATATTTTTTGTACCAGGTCTTTTATTGGTCTAAGTAAATTTTTTTTTAGAGCTGACGATTTTTACATAATACAAAGTGATAAGGCACTTTTTCAATCTAATAAAATATACAAATAAAACAGCTAAGCCCAGATCTTACCCATAGAGTATCAATTATCCTCATTCACCCTCTCATTGACCGGGAAAGAATTTTGATTAGTTTAATTGTTTTCTTTTTATAATCTCAACGATTTTCGGCCATTTATTCATCTATTCATTTCTAAAAAAAAAATCATAATTGGTCTTAATAAATTACTTTATAAATTGTATTATATATAAATTACTTTACAAATTACTTATATATATATATACATAACAGTTATTATACTTTATATGTATAACATATATATATAGCATATATATATATATATGTTATATAACATCTATATATATAAAAATAAGTTGTCTGTGGATGGATGGATGGATGTGTCAGGTGACGTCACCTGAAAAAACTGGATCAGGTGACGTCAAAACTGAAAAAACTAAAAAAAGGCAAAAACTACAAAAAAAACTAAAAACTAATAAAAAAAATAAAAAAGCTAAAAAACTAAAAAAACTATAAAGGTAAAAACCAATAAAAAACTAAAAAAAAAAACTGAAAAAACTAAAAAAAGGCAAAAACTACAAAAAAAAACTAAAAACTAATAAAAAAAGTAAAAAAGCTAAAAAACTAAAAAAACTAAAAAAACTAAAAAAAGGTAAAAAACTAAAAAAAATAAAAAATAAAAAAAAACTAAAAAAAAGGAAAAAACTGAAAAATAAGCTAAAATAAAGGTAAAAACCAATAAAAAACTAAAAAGAAAAAAAGGAAAAAACTAATAAATGACGACACTCAAAGAGAAAGCGACCAGGACAAAAGGAATGTTCGATTAGCAATCAACAAAGCACCGGGACACAGGGAGTATAAATGACGACCAGGACATAAGTAAAAAAAAAACTATCTATATATATAAAAATAAGTTGTCTGTGGATCTGTGGATCGTGGATCAGGTGACGTCACCTGAAAAAACTGGATCAGGTGACGTCAAAACTGAAAAAACTAAAAAAAGGCAAAAACTACAAAAAAAACTAAAAACTAATAAAAAAAATAAAAAAGCTAAAAAACTAAAAAAACTAAAAAAAGGCAAAAACTACAAAAAAAACTAAAAACTAATAAAAAAGCTAAAAAACTAAAAAAACTAAAAAAAAGGCAAAAACTACAAAAAAACTAAAAACTAATAAAAAAAATAAAAAAGCTAAAAAACTAAAAAAACTAAAAAAACTAAAAAAAGGTAAAAAACTAAAAAAACTAAAAACTAAAAAAAAACTAAAAAAGGTAAAAACTAAAAGAACTAAAAAAGAAAAAAATAAATGACGACACTCAAAGAGAAAGCGACCAGGACAAAAGGAATGTTCGATTAGCAATCAACAAAGCACCGGGACACAGGGAGTATAAATGACGACCAGGACACAAGTAAAAAAAAAAATTAACAAAACTAAAAAGAAGGTAAAAACTACAAAAAAACTAAAAAGAAAAAAAAACTAAAAACTAATAAAAAAACTAAAAAATCTAAAAATCTAAATAAACTAAAAAAGAAAAAAAAGGAAAAAAATAAAGGAGAAAAACAAAACTAAAAAACGAATGTATATACAGACCGGTACACCGGGATACAAATGACGACCGGGACACAGGGAATATAAATAACGACCGGGACACAGGGACACAACTACAACGGGGACACCGGGGGAAACAGGGGGATATAAATGACGACCGGGACAAAAAAACTAAAAAGAAATAAAAACTAAAAACTAATAAAAAAAACTAAAAAATCTAAAAATCTAAATAAGCTAAAAAAGAAAAAAAAAGGAAAAAAATAAAGGAGAAAAACAAAACTAAAAAACGAATGTATATACAGACCGGGACACCGGGATACAAATGATGACCGGGACCCGGGACACAGGGAATATAAATGACGACCGGGACACAGGGACACAACTACAACGGGGACACCGGGGGAAACAGGGGGATGTAAATGACGACCGGGACACCGGGACAGGGAATGGTCGATTAGCAATCACCATCAACAAAGCTCAAGGGCAATCATTAGAATCATGAGGTATAGATCTGAATACAGATTGTTTTCCCATGGACCATTATATGTTGCATGTTCAAGAGTCGGTAAACCTGACAATCTATTTATATGCAAAGACAATGGGACAGCAAAGAATGTTGTATATTCGCAAGTTTTACGTAGTTAAAACCATATATATATATATATCTATATTCACAGGTGGGACATAGGGACACAACTACAATGGCGCGTAACTATTATGGCGCGTAACGACTTACGCGCGCGGGGGGGCTTGGGGGGGGCGCGAAGCGCCCCCACCAACTAGGTGTTGGGGTGGCGCGAAGCGCCACCCCAACAGCTAGTATATATATATATATCATGAAAAGAGAAATCACCAATGCTACAGCACAAACACAAAAAAAAAAAAAAAAAAAGAGACAGAAGGAGAAAAGGAAGACTGTTTTCCTAAATTAGTGATTAATATAGACCAGCACCTGAATGAGGCCTTAACCCTACTCATCCATACAATCACATAGGTCAAACAGCATAGCCACACACAATCAACCATAAAGAATAATCCATGGACAGGCAGTCATGTCGTCAATAAGTATAAGTCGTCATTTACCGAACAATAGAAAAAATAATATAGACAAATAATTCAGAGGCAACACCCAACATAAGGGCTCATCAGGAGAACACACTGGCCTATATAGGGTTTCGCCACTCTAAATTCTCTACCCAGCACAGTGTTGTGGCTACCACAGAATATCCATGGCATCCCCGCGTCAGGTATCACCCCCAAAATACATGCCTATGAAAAAAAAAACAGCAAATGTAAAACAACCAAGTAAAACCAAAACCAGCTTATCTTATTAATATATCCCTCCCTTTAGCAACAATAGGTAAACTAAATATTATAAATTTTACCAAATCACAAATATTAACACATTGCAAAAAACCTGAATGAACTAAACAATTATAGAATTCATCTTTACCATGTGGCTAATATATATATATATATATATATTACCATGTGGCATATATATATATATATAACATTATACATATATATATATATATATATATATATATATATATATATATATATATATATATATATATATATATATATATATATATATATATAATATATATATATATATATATATATATATATATATATATATATATATATATATATATATATAACAGTTATTATACTTTATAAATTGGATGGTGAAAGAAAGCTGGTTTGCTGTCTGTCTTTTGCTTTCTCAATATTTTATTCTCGTCTTTGGTTGTGCTTACTAAATTTTAGCAAGCATCCTTTGAGTTCTTAGCTTGAAAAATCAGACGAGATACAAACATCATGATAACCTGTTCAGGGGGTCGTTAAAAAATGGGGCAATTATTGAGTATTCCCTAGTAATGGTCTGATTTCTAGTTTGAGCAATCAAATCTAAATAAATAACTATAACGATTATATCATGTCAATAACTACAATCAATAACCGTAGTCGTTAGTTTATTTGATCAAAATTCATCAGTTTATAGACAGTTTTTTCTTAATATCCGTTAGTTGATACGGAATGGTTTAAGCGGAGCTGAGGACCCAGTTACAAAAACTTAGATTCCATTTTTGGACTCTACTTGAGTAGACCTGGTTATTAGACAGAGTACAATCTATTTTTTAGGACCTGCTATTCTATGAATTCTAGGACTTAAAATTTCTAAAGTTTTGACTAAGCTTGGTCGATTGACTCAACAAAAGTGGATCATGACATATAACGTTCCTGGAACAGATATCAAATGAAAGTATTTTGCTGTTTCTAAGGCATAATGATGAAAGTGAATGTATAGATTTCAACGGTTGAAATGGAGAAGATGGATGGGAAGTTTCGTTTCGTTTACTTCTCATTTCTGACTGAGCATTATACTTACTATTTTCTTTATGGCTATATTCTTTATTGAAGCTTTTGTTTTGCGAAGCTCTGATCTCCATAGACACAGTGTCGTCAATTAGAGAGGGAGTGGGGGGAATCCTGAGTTCAGCCAGATTCCCCTCCTCACTTAGACTTAAACTTAAAATGTCTTTTTTGGGGGTGAATTCATTGGAAAATACTTTTTGTGTGTGTGTGTTTCCCTTAACAAAATTGACAAAAATAAATTTTGGTCCTCTTCTAGATACTGAAAGATGCATTCAATTAAAACAATGGTCATGAAATGGGTGTCCAATGAGAGCATTTTGTTGTTTCTAAAGTTGCATAAAGATGAGTTGTATAAAGATGAGAATGAATTCAAAGATTGAGTTCTATGGTCGAAATAAAGAAGAGGGGTGGAAATTTCTGTTTCATTTATCTATCATCAACTAACTTGTGCTACGTTTGCCTGTTCATTTAGACTTCATATGAACACAAAATTCAAAACCTATAAGCTGCTGTAGCTATATTTCTCTTCATAGATTTGGCGAAGCCCTGATCCCTATAGACACAGTGTAGTTCATAAGCGGAGGAAGGGGAGGCCTGCGCCCATTTTAGGTTTCTTAAATGTCTTGTTTTGGGACATTTTTCTGGAAAATGCATCTTTGGTCGTAGGCTCTTTTAGAGGAGGGATAGAGGGGCACTTGCCCCTGGTGCAGTAATTTTAAGGGCACCAAATTTTAAATAAATAATATAATGTGTATAATTATTTTTTAATTTGCAAAATTTAATTTTTAATGAAATAAAGTAGAAAACAGTTTAAAAAATGAGCATAATTAGCAAATTATTAATTAATTAACAAAATGATTTTTTAATAATGACAATTAGAATGATTAAATTAAAATGATGAAAACTAATCAAATAACTAAATTACCTTAACAAAAATAAAAATATAAACCGTAAAGTATTAATTCATTCATAAATTGAATACAATTTTGTTAATAGACGAAAATTTTGTTAAAATTTGGCCTGAAAATTATGTTGGAGAGAGGTGGGAGGGGGTCTAATCAAGATTTTCCCCAAGCAAAAGAGAGGCCATAACTACAATTGTTTTCGATCTTCGATTTAAAAAATAAATCGAAAAAACGACGGCTTTGCCCCCCCCCCTATATATTGAAATATATGTTTTGCCCCGTACCACGAAATCTTTATGGATTGACGCAACTGTAAAAACAAACCACAGACGAAAACAGACATTCTTCTTTAAACGTTTCAAAAAACAAATTACCTGAAAACTAAAACTATTTCATACTTTTGGGGCCCAGGCAATCAATTTGCCAATCTTTTTATATATGAATAGGACAAAAACTTGATTAGATGTGTAAAAAGAGTTTCCTTGTAATATAAAATAATCTTAAGAAATGGAGGGAGTGTACATACAGATAAATCTGTCAGTGGAGCTGATACTGTCAAAAGGTTAGTTTCCGTTTTTATTTTAGTGTCTTGCCTGCCATAGGGGAATCAAACTGGTCACAGTAACAAAATGTAAGCAAGGAGCGACCCGGCTCAATAGCAACCGAAATTCTAAAAACAGAATTTTGATACCAATAGACATATCCCATTGGGGAATCAAATATATTCCCCATTGGGGATTCAAACTGGTCACTGTAACAAACTGTAAGTAAGGAGCGACCCAGCTCAATAGTAACCGAAACTCTAAAACCAGAATTTTGATACCAATAGATATATCAAAAGAATTGGCTTATTATTGTGATTTCAAATATATAAGTTTCATTAAGTTTAGTCTTACTCATCAAAGGCTGTGAGCCTGAGAAAATTGCCTGATTTTTGAAAAAAATATGAGAAACACCCTCTAAAAGTCATAGAATCCTAATGAAAATCCCACCTTCAGATTCAGCATATCCAAAAAATATTGCTGTAGAGTTTTTAAACTCCTATATGGAAAAATATGGAATTTTGCATTTTATTTTCCAAAAGAAATATCACGGATGCGTGTTTATTTGTTTGTTGTTTTTTTTCTCCCGGTGGTGAAGCGGTTTTTCTCCCATTGGTCGTAGAACAAAGCAAAAGAGCTTATTCGAGTGGAAATTAGAATATCTAGTGCCCTGATTAAGTGACCAAAAAGACTGGCCAGTAGTGTGACCAACAGTATGATCCAAAGGCCAACTAGGCCAGTAGTGTTGACATTGTCTCGAATAGTTGTGTTTTTTTTCTTTCATTATCTTTTATTTAGTCCACTTGTCTTGTATTTTAGTGGGCTAGAAATGAACCATTATTATTATTATTTTGGAGGCGACAGGTGCGTCTGAGGCTCTAAAGATTATAGCCTAAACCTCATTGCATATACCATAAGCCTCATTAGCATATTACAGAGAATACATCATTAGAATACTACAGAGGATACTTCGTTAGCATATTCCAGGTAATATCTCATTTCCATATACCTGTCATGACATAATTAATATATATTCAACCTTCACCGAGTAAGAGGTATGGCCACTTTAGTAAACCGATTTATAAGAATTCAAATGGAATAGTAGAATCCGCGTAATCAGAGGAAAGATCACTTAAATACACATTTGATTTGATTTAAAATTAGACTATTAGAATTTACGATATAGTGTTGAACTTTATTTGACAGCTTATATTAACATAGGCATAGTGGAACCACATGTATCATCATATACATGAGAATAAGTGCTTGTATCAACACTTTTTTTTAGAAAGAATTTATGGTCATCCATATCTCACCTCCAAGGGGCCTCCAATACCCCGCGCCTAACTTTTTGGCTCCCTCTCTTTTGGATTTTGAATTACTTGGGACTTTTTGGACTCAGAATTTTTTGGACTGAGAATATTTTTTTAGACTTATAATTGTTGGATTAGAAATTTTTAGGGGCTTAGATTTTTGGGACTTAGAATTTTTTTACGTCTCTTAAAATGACATCTTTCCTTTGGTGAAAATGGTTTTTTGGATTTTTTATGCGGCCCCCCCCCCATGATGCACTATGGCTGCTCATTGACAGTGCCTAGTTTATTGTATGTTTTCAAACAGTATTACTAGTACATTGGAAGGATAAACACTTATATCATATTTTGCAAAAAGTGAAGATGAAACATTCTAAGAAATTATGTGCACATAATAAAGTTATGGTTGCGTTGAATGCTAACAAAGACAAATATTGTCACCACAATAGTGTCACCACTAATAGTGGTGACACTATTGGAAATGTAAGCCTGCGTTATCATGACAGTGAAAAATTAGAATCCTTTGAAGTACCGAAAAGATTCAACTCTTATGATGGTGTATATGCAAGAGTAACATTTCCCGAGGTGGTAGTGCTCAAAGAGAATGCAAATTCAAACTATTAGCTGATGACGAAGGCCAGCTTCTTGCTACTGCTGGTGGTAACACGTTACCCATTGATAGATCATATTGCCATCTTTCTGGTATTAGCATTGAAATGAAAACAAAGGGGAAAAGAAAGGCCTAATGCTGCACCAATATCATAAGCAATATCATGTCTGCGTGCCAGAACTTTTACCTGTGCAAAAATAATGGGGTAATAGACTTTGAAATTGCAAGCAAAAAAAGGGCATTGACAGATAATATCACCAAGGCATATAAAGCTGAATTGATGAAAAACAAAGGGCATGTGAACACTATTAATACCATTCATCGTATACCAACAGATACAGTCAACGAACCCAATAATACCAATTTTTTTCGGTATAGAGATATATTTGTTTTTCGTCGATTGTTCTTTATATTCCTTGGTGATATTATCTTCCAATACCCTTTTTATATTGCCTACGATTTCACTATCTGTTACCACATTATTTTTATACAGGTAACAGTTTCAGCACGTAGACAAGATATGGTCTATGCTATTGGTGCATCCGTAGGCCATACTTTTCCTCTTTGCTTTCATTTGAATACTAATACCAGAAAGATGGCGACATGATCTATTAATGGGTAGTGTTTTTCCACCATCAATAGCAAGAGGCTGGCCTTTGTCGTCAACCAATTTTTCTATGTGTGCATTCTCTTTTAGCACTAACATTTCCAGAAATGTAACTCTTGCATATCCACTATCATAAGAGTTGAATTTTTTCGGTGCTCAAAATGATTCTAGTCTCTCACTGTCGTAAGAACGCATGGATACATTTCCAATAGTGTTACCGCTAGTAGTGGTGTTATACTTCAAATATTTGTCTTTGTCAGCATTCAACGCAACGATAACTTTATCATGTGTAGATTGTTTCTTGGAACGTTTCATCTTCACTTTTCTTACATATGATGCAATTGTTCCACAGAGTACCACGAGGGGCAGCCGCATAAAAAAAAATTCAAAAAACCATTTTCAAAAAGATTACATTTCAGTCTATGACACAGAAGTCATTCTACATTCATTCAGTCATTCTAACAATACTCGTTCTAAGTCCCATAAACTTTCAGTCCCAAAAAATTTCAAGACCCAAAAAAGTTCTAAGTCAAAGAAATTCTAAGTCTCAGAAAATTCCAAAAAAGTCCAAAAAAGGGGAATGACAAGAAGTTTGGGGAGGGGTATCGGGGAACCCTTGGAGCTGGAACATGGATGACCGTAAGTTCCCTCTAAAAAAGATGATGATATAAGCGCTCATTCTCATGAATATCATGATACAAGCAGCGATTCAACCGTTCCATTTAAATTCATATAAATCGATTTACTTAAGTGGCCATTCTTCTTATTCACTGAAGGTTGAATATATGTTAATCATGTCCAGACAAGTATATGTAACTGAGGAGCTGGCTGGAATATGCTAATAATGTATCCTCTGTAGTATTTAATGATATATGATGTGTAAAATGCTATTGAGGTTTATGGTATATGCAATGAGGTTTAGGCTATCATCTTTAGAACCTCAGGCGTACCTGTCGCCGCCACAATGTCAACACTACTAAGACCCCCTCACCCATCCCTTTTTTCCAAAACGGTGCAATCAAAACTTTTGTATTGCCATTTTATTCATCATAGTTGAAAGGCCCATTAATTAGACACTTAGATATAACATGACCCCTCCTCCTCACAGCCCTGGGGGAAAGGTCTTTAACTTGTCAAATTTGTCCATTATTTACGCATAGTAGTTGTTAGAGAAGTCTGTATACATTTTTGCGTGGAGGTACAAATTTTCTGATGAGGTTTTTCCGCGGGAGAATTTTCCGTGTGGAGGGAAGTTTCCAGGCAGTGAACTTGTCAGGGGAAATTATACACTGGGGAAATTGGCTTATTTGCATTCAAAATTCTTTCTATATGTCATGCTTTTTCTTTTCCGTCTCAATTTTATGCGTGGAATTTCTAAGGGTAATTTTCCGGATAAAACTTTCACCGGGATTTAATTGTCTAGTGGGTATTTTCGTGGCGAGGGGGACTGCTCCGTGGAGGTGGTACCAGATTTCCTAGCACTATTTAAAAAACGATCAGATATTAGATGATAAAAAAAACAAGTTTTTTCAACTAAAAGTAAGGAGCAGCATCAAAACTTCAAACGAACAGAAATTATTATGTATTCGAAGGAGGTTGACCCCTCCTCATTAGTTCAACCTTTCAACGCTAAAATTTAATTTGTTTCCAATTCTTTAAGAACGACCCTTGAAACACAAGGGTCGTTTAATTAAAACAATAACAAACTTTTTAAAAGTACTATAAAACTTTAGAGTAAATATCGAGATGTTGAGGAGGGGCAATCCCCTTCATATACATAATAATTTCTGTTCTTTCTTAAGTTTTAATGTAGCTCCTTACTTTCAGTTGAAAAAATTGCCTTTTTTAATTCAATTAAGGACACGCAGTTACTGGTTAGTCAATGGATTTGACACTGGTTTTCAAATATAAAATGCAGATGACAGTTCATTTAGCAACGAGAATTACTACCAAAAAGAGTTTTTAAGGACATGTGTTAAGCATAAGCTGGTTCAATATTTTTCCTAGTCGATCTATCTTTACAGAGATTAAGATAAATACTCTCACTTGAAGAACAAAAGGAGACAGTTTACCCAACTAAACCGTAACCCCCTAGACTTCCCTAATCGGCCCTAGATCTTTGGTTGGCCTCTCCAACGACCTAAGCATAAGCAATCTGCGTTGTATATCTTCTTGTTCTTGCGGCCGGTGGCGTAGTTTCGGCTAGTTGGAGCCATTTTTTTCCAAATCAAGAGAAAAGGCAGTGAAGAAATGTGAGAATTATAGTACCATAGAAGATAGGATATCTATCTATATAAAAATAAGTTGCTTGTCTGTTGACTGACGTCATGTTTGTGTCTCGAATGACATCATGTTTGTCGACTGACGTCAGTATTGAGCATTATGCCGTCATGAAGTTGTTTGTTGACTGACGTCATGTTTGTCGACTGACGAAATTACAGACCGGGACACAAATGAGGACCGGGACACAGGGAATATAAATGACGACCGGGACGCAAGGACACGACTACAACGGGGACGCCGGGGGGCACAGGGGGATTTATAAATGACGAAGGGGACACAGGGAATGTTCTATTAGTAATTACCATCAATAAAGCTCAAGGGCAATCATTAGAATAATCAGGTATAGATCTGAATACGGATTGTTTTTCCCATGGGCAAGTATATGTTGCATGTTCAAGAGCCGGTAAATCTGACAATCTATTTATGTGCACAGACAATGGGACAGCGAAGAATGTTGTATATTCGCAAGTTTTACATAGTTTAAAACATATATGTATCTATCTATATTCACAGGTGGGACACAGGGACACAACTACAATGGCGCGTAACTAATATGGCGCATAACGACTTACGCGCGGGGGGGGCTTGTGGGGGTGTGAAGCGCCCCCACCAACTAGGTGTCGGGGTGGCGCAAAGCGCCTAGTACTAAATAAAACTCACCGGTTTCTGTGGATGCTTGATATATGTAGACTTATTTTAGTTTCGACAAGATTTTTGAGAAGCGAAATTTCAGCAGGGGAGGGACAATGTGTTGTCTGAAGAGGGGGCCAAATTAATGTATGGGAGGGGCAGTTGTCCCCTGACCCATTTCAAATTATACCCCTTCTTGCAGCATGAACAGGCGGTTTCCGGCTCACTTCAGCTCAAAATAAAGCTTCAAAGCATGTTTTTGCAGCACTGGAATTATTTTGGTAAGTATGTCCGCCAAAGACTTACGAATCCCTGATAAACTCTTTCTGATTACGTCAAATTGATGATGCATAGGATATCCGGTATCAACTTTGAAATAGTCAAACTACCCGTCCGTAGTTCTTCGGTCAAGGGGCAGCCGACTTGTAGTGAAAGTTCATGTTTAACGTCAGGAATTTTAGACTTGTTGTGTGGAGGTCGGTCAAGGACGGAGAAAACGAGCTATCAGCACGGTCACGATGTATTTCCGTATTATAGCAAAGGAATTTGAGCAGTTTGGAAAAAGTTGCATAATTATAGATCGATCATACCTTAATGTGCATTAAAAGAATATTAGGGACTAGCAACTTCTTTGCGGTAATGGCAACGCCGTAGTTGAGGCTCGTCGATATAGTAAATGCTCGGAGAGGGGAGGAGAGGTGGAGAGAATTTTTGGAGGGAGTGCCCCCCGTTACTAAAGTTCAACCATGCACTTTTATGGTATTTTCATTGAAGAAAATGCCAAAAAACACCTAAGGTTCTCAGATTATCATTTTCGGGCATTTTCACTGAAAAGTACCGAAACAAATCCAAAATACCTGTTTCCTTGATTTCAAAAAACAATATTTTCGCATATTCATTTAAAAAGATGACAATAATCGTTAACCTCCACACCAATTGGGTCATTTTGTCAAAATGCTGGTTGGGGGTGGGGGAGTTTGAGCTCATTTTCCCAAAGCTAAGTGAAAATGACATTGAAAAATGGAAAACAGCCCCCCTCCCCTGCCCCATAGCAAATTACAAACCTGCTTCCCACTCCACGTTTTGATGACTTATCTTCTTTGGAAGCTGTTCATAAGCTTTTTGGAAGTTTAGCCAAATCATAATCAGATATACCATCAAGTCAACCTAGGCTAAAGAGATGATAGCTTTTTAAAACGGTTGCAAAACGAGCATTTCCGAAAGAGTAAAGACTTCCCCATTGTCATATTGTGTACCAGCCATCGTGGGAAAGAAGTTAATTTAGTATGGTTGAGGATTAATATTTTTATTTGAAACAACTAAAGATGAGTTCAAATATGATCGTTAATTCAATCTGGGTCTCAGAATGATCCAAGATCTCTGGTGTTGCAACCCTTGTAATTATTTTAAGACACCAGTAATTGAAGGCTCGCAAAAGGATCCGAGAATTACATTTCGAGACTCTGCTGAAATAAACAGATGCTTTAACCGCCTTTTGCACTATTCACTGTTCACAGGTCAAACCTTCGCTAAGCGTCATAGTAAATTAAGACTTTCTCAAACTTTTATATCTAACTCCATTTTGAGTACTGAATCAGGGAGAGAAAACTCTTTCGATAATGAATAAAATCTTATTAATGGGCCAGGTGCCAATGCAAGAAAGAGAGCTTCAGCAAAAAGGGCCTTATAGGTTCCCAAAGCTTTGGGCTAGTGCAAAATGTTGGGATGAGGGCATCCTAGTGCAGGTATTATGTTAAAATCTAGAAAGAGGCTGAGCCCCTAAGTAATTGTGAAGAGTTTTCTTATGGGGTGAGAAAGGGTAATGGAAACCAAAATATTCATGATTTGACAAAAAAGTGCCCTGAAATTCGATAAAATATTAAGGAGACACATCTCATCCGCACATCCCCAAGATTACTCCCCTTAATCCAGAGACGCTTACACAAATGTGTGTATTCCACTGAATTGAATGCATTTCACTATTTAAACCTATATTTCATTTAATTTAGTCATTAAAAAATTAGTGTAGCCTACTACTACTACATTTAGGCGTATTTCCTTTGGCAGAAGCAGCACTTATTTTTAAGATAAACATCGCTCTTTAATTTTGTTTAATGTCTCCTCATTCTTAATATGCTTCTAAATAGTAATCTGTACTACTACTACTACTACTAACAACTCACTTAAGCACCAAGCCACCTGAGGCCAACACAGCTACGCACGGTCCTCCTCCATATCAATATATTCAAAACCTCCCTCTTTACACACTCCCCGGAAATACCCACTTTCCTTAAATCGATGCTTAGAGTATCCTCCTACCCTATTTGGGGCTACCTGATTTTTGTTTAGGCCTAGACGGTTGTCCAAGAAGGATAATCTTTGGCAGTTTGTCATCATTCATCCGAAGAACGTATCCTGGCCATCTCGTCCTTACTACCATTATAGCCCTAGAAGACGGGATTGTAACACGTTTTCCTGCAGCTCACTGTTTGAGATACCTTCAGTCAGTCGGGTACCCAATACAATCCGTATGCAATTTCTTCGGAAAATATCTAGCAAAGCCTCCTCCATTTTTCGAAACTTCATGACCACACTTAACCACTGTCATCGCTGTTGCTTCCAAGATTCTAATTTTTTCAGACTCGGTTTTCAGACTTATCTTCCTACTCTTCCAAACTTTTTTCAACTGTGAATAAAAAAAACACCCTGGGCTAGGGCTATTTTACTTTTCATATCTTCACTGCACCCACCGTCCTTACTAATAACACTATCTAGGTATTTGAAGCTGCCAACTTGGTTAATATTCCCGTTACCCAACATCACCGCTTTACTTTCGATTATTCCTAGTGTTAGTGACTTAGTGTTCCTAACATTAATTTTCGATCCTATTCTCTGACAATGAACTCATAAAACCTCTAAAAGTTTGTTCATTTTCCTAACATTTTCATCTAGGATGCTTACATAATCAGAATAATATAACTAAAAAACAAATTGTTAATTCCCCATTTGATTCCCCGTTCTCCCATTGCCTTTGTTGTTCTCCTTTAGACAAGTCCATCAAAATGATCCTTATAAATGGGGAGTGAACACAACCCTGCTTAAATCTAGATTTGATATGAAACAAGAGTTCAGAGTCTATTTATCCATCAATAAATTTGATAAAAAAAAACACAGCTAATAGCCTCATTTACTACCTTAAACGCAACGATGTTATTCTTGTAAATAGCAGTAATCACTTCAATTTACTTATCTGGTATACCATACAATGATGGGACCTTAGCTAAAGCTCTTCTATCAGTTGAATCAATCGCTTGCTCATAGTCTATGAAACTGAGGAGTAAAGGCGTTTTGATGACTCAGGCACTTCTCAATTATTAATCTTCAAATGAAAATTTGGTCGATGCATCCTCTACCCTTCCTAAAATCATCTTGTTCTTCTCTGAAAATTTTGTTTAGAACTTTTCTAAGTTTAAAAACTATCATCATGCTAAGTAATTTGCTACCTACAGAAACTAAGCTAATGACATCAAAATTATCGCACTCATTTTTATCACTTTCCTTGTAGAGGAGTTTAATTCGAGTTTTCCTAAAATCGCTAGGTACATCCCCTTTTTCAAAAATCAAATTCATAATGTTCTGTAACTTATCTCTATTATTACCGCCGTACTTAAAAAACTTAATTACTACACTATCAGCACTATCGGTCTCATTTTTTTTTTTTTTTTTTTTTTTTTTTTGTCATATTACACTGTCAGGAATTCTTCCTCACAAAATAAATTTTCCATCACATTCAAAGTGTCACCAACGTTTTTTATTATTTCTATATCTCTTCTTTTAACTCTGTCACGATTTCGCACATTCTCAAAATTTACTGCCCGTCTCTTTCTTTATCACTAGTTGTAGCCCCGCTCCTATCTTTAACTCAGAAAAGTCCAGATACACTATTCCCTCTTAATTTATTAACATGCAAGTACAATATTTTACAATTATGCCGTCTGGCTGTATCTTCCTGATCTTCAGCGATTTTATCCTGGCCTTCATTTTCACCTCCTTAATTCATTTTTTAATGATTTCTTGACTTTCTTTACATTCCTCTTATTTTCCTATGACCTCTCGCTCCTGAATACTTAATAGCATTAGTTGTTCATGAGATATTGCCGATGTGTTTTATTCTCAACCTGGATGAACACACTGTCTTCTGAATTAGTTTGAGCTTCCCAATAAGGTTTAACGTAATACCCTTAGCTGTTCTGAACTATTATAAATATTTAAATCTTCAAGGTCTCTTTAGCTTAGTTTTACATCCCCCTCATATTTTCTCAGAAGTCTCAACTTCATACTCTAAGCCGCTCTTGAGGCATTGCATGTATGTTATTTTGACAACCTTTAAGCACTGAAAGTCTTCTGATTTAGGTCAGTATCCCCCTCGAAATTCCCACAGATTTCAATTTGATGCCATTAGGCACTTCAGAGGCGTTGCAAATATGTACTTTTGAAAACCTCGATAAATTTGATGTCTTTTGACTCAATTAAACACTCCCCCTAAGCCAGGAGCGTAGTCAAAAAAGCCTTCTTGGGGATTAGCAAATTTGGGATGGGCAGAGACAGTTTACCTGGGCTTAAAGCAGGTGTACCTATGTCTTTTCCCCAGCTGATGTACTATATTTACCATACACTATATTGAGGAAACTTGAATATTGCATATAATTTAAATCCACAAAAAATTGGGACAGGGCAGTTTTTGGGTGTAAGGGGTTGTAGATTGACATCAAAAGTTTATTTCTAGAAACATATTTTTATCTTTTTTGTAAAGATATATTGAATCTTCGTGACTTTTTTCAAAATTTCATCGTGTGTTTCACCCGCTGTGACCACGATTGGTTCGTATATGCATACAATTGTCACCTTAAAAAGAGGATTAATAGAAAGTCATTTTTTTAATCGCACTTTGAAGGAACTGAGCGTCAGTGGCAGGTTTCTTGTCAATCCAGGATTTAATTTCGTCTAAAGCTGATAGATTGGGTGAAGGAACTCTACAAATGACTGTACAGGGTTGTGATGTTCGATCAAAATAGTGGGGCATATTTTTTTTTTAGCTTTTTATCTTCTGTTGTTATTTTTTCTTCTTTCAATATATGTAGCAAGAACTGCCCGGGTTTCTGTGAAGCTAATGAAAATTGTAAGTGCTTTCAATTTTGCTCATACAATTTCACACACCATGATAAAAGCACCCTTCAGAAATACAAAGATTTAATCAGTGTAAGCTGCAATGCAAATACATGGCTAAAGGGTAGTTTTCGTGTTTCAGGGCTTGATCCCCTTAATATGCCCGTCATCACCCCTTTACCATCATTTCCTTGATCTACCATGAATTGTGGTTAAAAAGTAAGATCATTTTTTATTTTGTATATTACATCTGCCCGGAGCCCGGCGTTTATCCCCCCGGAAGACACTCTGGCACGGAATATATTCCCTCATGGCTGGTTGGGTTCCAATCCGTTTAGACTTCTAAAATAAAATACTAGAACTCTCAGTTTCTGACGTAATGAGCACCCTCCGAAGCTTTTGCGACCCCAAGGTGGAGTTTCAGATGATGAAGGGGCAGCCCCATCCCTCTTATACGGAATAAATTCTGCTAATTTTGAAGCTTAATTTTACTTTTTACTTTCATAATAACTGCATAGACCAGACATATTTCCAGACATCAAGAGGGATTAAATATTATTTTCACATCTTTGATGCCTTTTTAGGGGCTTTTGTATCCCCCCTCTTCAAAAAACATATCCCCCAACCTAAAAAGTCCTGGATACAACCCTAGGAATTAAACTTTAATTTTTACCTCCCGTTCCCTCTTATCCTTCCCTTGGAACATATTGTGTATTTACCTGAAGGCTGAATGACAGTTTGTATGTTAGGGCATTAAAATGCAACCTTTGAGGTATCTCCCTCCCTCCATAACAACCCGAAATATTTTTGAGGCTTAAACCAATTTTACTGTCTTATAAAAATTACTGGTAGTTCTAGATTCCAAACATTTCCACATAAGGGCTTTAAACCTCTGCAATTGGGTTCTCTGATTGTTTTGTAGTGAGGTAAAGAGGGAGATGCCCTAAAGGGTGTATTTTAATGCACCCCTTTTAAAGTTTTAATGTTTAAAATCAATTGGAAGTTCTGTTTAGTACCCTCTCCCTCGAAAAAATACCGCACCCCTGCGAAAGAAATTCCTAGTTGTGGTCCTGGGAATGAAATATCAATTTCTACCTCCTCCCTCCCCTCATCTATCTCCTAGAATTAATTTTTGTAGTTATCTGATGACCCGATGAAAGTTGAAATGTTTCGGTATTAAAATGCATCCTTTGAAGCATCTCCCTTCCTCCCTAACTATAAAATAATATGAGAACCCCATTTTAGAGGTATAAAAAGACTTCGAGACCTTTTTATAAGTCAAAATTGATTGGAGACCAATCAGCCACGAGGGGGGGGGGATTATCCGGGATATAAACTTTTTCAATTTAGTATTTCGTTCTTTTCTTTAGAGTAAATGAACTTGCGTTTATGAAGTTGCGTTTATGAAGTTGCGTTTATGAAGTAAATGAAGTTCGTCTTTTCAAATAGTTCGTGGTAGGGAACTGTAAGTAAGGAGTGACTCGGCTCAATAGTAATCAAAACTCTAAAAAGCATAATTTTGCTATCAAAAGAATAGGCTTTTTATGCTTATTCTTAATGTATAAGATTCAATAAGTTTAGTGTAGAAAAGATTCCGAAAGAAATATAAAAAAAACAAATCTTAAAACAAACCTAGTTACCCAGAAACAGACTTTTCTTTTAGTTCCAGTGTTGGTTCTAAGCTTTGGTTTTTTTGTTTTTATATGAGGTCTCGGTCAAAATATTTGTATAGTTCTCTTCCATATTTTAATGGCCGCTACTATCCTCGTTTTCTCTTCTTTACATTTTTTTGTTTCATTTTAATTTCATTCTTTATAAGACACAACCTTGATTATGGCTTTCTCGTACAAAGGTGGCCGAGTGGAAACAGCTTTCTATTCATCGAGTTAGATTACCGTTTGAGCTTTAAAAGTATCAATGGAAACTTGAGCTGTCAAATAAAAATAAAGACTCGAGTTGCTTGGCATGCAACAGTCATGATGAAACAAGAGCTAAGAGCTCATATGGCACTTGTGACGAGGCAAGAAGAGCTAAGAGCTAAGAGATCATATGGTATGAGCTCTAGTAAAATTCTATGAATCAATAGATTGATTTAAAAGGAAAATAAGAGGCTTAATGCCGGTCAGGATTTAAAATAAGAGCTCTGAGTCACGATGTCCTTCTAAATATCAAAATTCATTAAGATCCGATCACCCACTCGTATGTTATAAATACCTAATTTTTTCTAATTTTTCCTCTCCCTTTAACCCCCCCCCCGATGGTCGAATCTGGGAAAACGACTTTATCAAGTCAATTTGTGAAGCTCCCTGACACGCCTACCAATTCTCATCGTCTTAGCACGTCCAGAAGCACCAAACTCGCCAAATCACTGAACCCCTCCCCCCAACTCCCCCAAAGAGAGCAAATCCAGTACGGTTCCGTCATTCACGTATCAAGGACATTTGCTTATTTTATCCACCAAGCTTCATCCTCGATTTGCCCACTCCAAGTGTTTTCCAAGATTTCCCCCTCCAACTCCCCCCCCCCCAATGTCAAAAGATCTGGTAGGGATTTGAAATAAGAGCTCTGAGACATAAATTCTTCTAAATATCAAATTTCATTAAGATCCGATCACCTATTCGTAAGATAAAAATACCACAATTTTCACGTTTTCCAAGAATTCCGGTTTCCCCCTCCAACTTCCCCCAATGTCACAGGATCTGGTCGGAATTTGAAATTAGATCTTTAAAGCGCAAGATCCTTCTAAATATCAAATTTCTTTAAGATCTGGTCACCCTTTCGTAAGTTACAAATACCTAAGTAAACCAGTTCAAAATAGGGATGAAACCTTTCTATTGAAAGTGAACAGATATAAAATTTAACTGGATATTTCGAACACATATGCAGTGTTCATCATCAGCAGTAAAACTAAAAAAAAAAAAAAAAAAAAAAAAAAAAAAAACTTTACTTACGTCATGGAAAGGTAGTGTGGTCTTCGAAGTTATTTACAAATACCTCACTTTTCAAAATTACCCTCCCCCCCAACTCCACCAAAGAGAGTATATCCGGTCCGGTTATGTCAGTCACGTGTCTTCGACAGGTTTTTATTCTTCCAATCCAGTTTCATCTTGATCTCACCGCTTTAAATATTGTCTAAGATTTTCGGTTCCCCCCAACTGCCCCCCCCCCCAGTTATGCTGGATCCGGTTTAGATTTAAAATAAGAGATTTGAGACACGAGGCCCTTCTAAATGTGAAGTTTCATGAAGATCCGATCACTCCTTCGTAAGTTAAAAATATGTCATTTCCTATAATTTTTCAGAATTATCCCCCCCCCCAACAGATTGGATCCGTTCCAAGTATGTAAATCACGTATCTAAGACTTCTGCTTATTTTTCCAACCAAGTTTCATCCCGATCCCTCCAATCTAAGCGTTTTCCATGATTTTAGGTTCCCCCACCACAAACTCCCCCCAATGTCAACAGATCCGGTCGGGACTTAAAATAAGAGCTTTGAGATACGATATCCTTCTAAATATCAAATTTCATTGAGATCCGATCAACCGTTCGTAAGTTAAAAATACCTCATTTTTTCTATTTTTTCAGAATTAACCCCCCCCCCCCCCCATCTACCCCAAAGAGAGCGGATCCGTTCCAGTTATGTCAATCTTGTATCTAGGACTTGTGCTTATTTTTCCCACCAAGTTTCATCCTGATCCCTCCACTCTAAGTGTTTTCCAAGTTTTAGGTTTCCCCCTCCCAACCCCCCCCCCCCATTGTCACCAGATCTGTTCGGGATTTAAAATAAGAGCTTGAGACACAATATCCCTCTAAATATCAAATTTCACTGAGATCCGATCACCCGTTCGTAAGTTAAAAATACCTCATTTTTTTCTAATTTTTCAGAATTAACCTCCCCCCCCTCAACTACCCCAAAGAGAGCGGATCCGTTCCGCTTATGTCGATCATGTATCTAGGACTTGTGCTTTTTTTTCCCACCAAGTTTCATCTCGATCCCTCCACTCCAAGTGTTTTCCAAGATTTTAGGTTTTCCCCTCAGAACTCCCCCCCACCCCAATGTCACCAGATCTTGCCGGGATTTAAAATGAAAGCTCTGATACACGATAATCTTCCAAACATCAAATTTCATTAGGATCTGATCAGCCGTTCGTAAGTTAAAAATACTTCTATTTTTCTATTTTTTGAATTAACGGGCCCCCACTCCCCCCCCACAGATGGTAAAATCGGGAAAACGACTATTTCTAATTTAATTTGGTCTGGTCCCTGATACGCCTGCCAAATTTCATCGTCCTAGCTTACCTGGAAGTGCCTAAAGTAGCAAAACTGGGACCGACAGACCGACAGACCGACATAATTTGCGATTGCTATTTGTCCCTTGGTTAATACCAAGTGCCGTATAAACAGTTTAAGGACTTTATTTCTTTCAATGACATTATCATGTTTTACTCTTTTTAAAATGTCAAACAGACGAGAAAAGATGTATTTTTCATAAAGGGGTTAGTGTACTGTCTGCACTACAGATCATACAGAACATCGAATTTTGGGCAGAGTATAGCTAAGAAAAATTTGCTGTCAAAATTGGCTTTCGGCAATTCTTCTGTACATAAAAATGTTTGAAGTCGTTTGGGAATAAATAAATATAAAAAACAAACTAATTGAGGTTTTTATCAAACAGTTCGCGGTAAAGAACTGTAGTAAGGAGCGACCCGGCTCAATAGTAACCAAAACTCTAAAAAATAAAATTTTGATACCAATAGCTACATCAAAAGAATCACATTTTAATGCTGAATTTAAATATATAAGTTTCATCAAGTTCAGTATTACCAATCAAAAGTTACGAGCCAAAGTAACATTTGCGTATTCTTAGAAAATAGGGAGAAACACCCCCTAAAAGTCATAGAATCTTAACGAAAATCACACCATCAGATTCAGCGTATCAGAAAACCCTTCTGTAGAAATTTCAAGCTCTTATCTACAAAAATGTGGAATTTTGTATTTTTTGCTAGAAGGCAGATCATGGATGCGTGTTTATTTGTTTGTTTTTTTGTTTTTTTTATTTGTTTTTTTTTCCCAGGGGTGATCGTATCGACTCAGTTGTCCTAGAATGTTGCAAGAGGGCTCATTCTAACGGAAATGAAAAGTTCTAGTGCCCTTTTTAAGTGACCAAAAAAATTGGAGGGCACCTAAGCCCCCTCCCACGCTAATTATTTCCCCAAAGTCAACGGATCAAAATTCTGAGATAGCCATTTTATTCAAAGTAGTCGAAAAACCTTATAACTATTTCTTTGGGGACGACTTACTCCCCCACAGTTCCCGTGGGAGGGGCAACAAGTTACAAACTTTGACCAGTGCTTATATATAGTAATGGTTATTGGGAAGTGTACAGGTGTTTTCAGGAGGATTTTTTTGGTAGGGGAAGGGGTTGAGAAGAGGGGGATAGGCTGGGGGAAATTTTCATCGAGAATTTGTCATGGGGGAAGAAAATTTCCATGAAGGGAGCGCAGGATTTACTAGCATTATTTAAAAAAAAAACAATGAAAAAATAAATATGAAAAAGTTTTTTCAGCTGGAAGTAAGAAACCAGCATTAAAACTTAAAACAAACAGATATTACCCATATGAAGGGCTCCCCTCCTCCTAATACCTCGCTCTTTACGCTAAAGTATTTATAGTAATTTCAACTATTTATTCTACAGCTTTTGTGATTCAGGGGTCATTCTTAATGAATTGGGACAAAATTTAAGCTTTTGTGTAAAGAGCGAGGTACTGACGAGGGGGCGAAGCCCCTCATATATGTAATAAAAACATGAGAATACAAAAGTTCTTTACGTAAGCTAATTTATAAGTTACGTAAATCTTTTACTAATAAAAAGATTCGTAAAAAATTAAAAGTTTTAGTTGCCTTTTTAATTAACCAAAAAATTGGAGGGCAACTAGGCTTCCTCCCCCGCTCTTTTTTCTCAAAATCATTCGATCACAATTATGAGAAAGCCATTTAGCCAAAAAAAAAATATACAAATTTCGTTTTAATTATTCCTCTGCGGAGAGCCAAAATAAAAACATGCATTGATTCAAAAACGTTCAGAAATTAAATAAAAAAACAAGCTTTTTTGACTGAAAGTAAGGAGCGACATTAAAACTTAAAACGAACAGAAATTACTTCGTATATGAAAGAGGCTGCTTCCTCATCAACGCTAAAGTTTTTTACTGTTTTAAAAAGAAGAATTGAGAGAAAGAGTCAAACTTTAGCGTAAAGAGCGGGGCGTTGATGAGGAAGCAGCCTCTTTCATATACGAAGTAATTTCTGTTCGTTTTAAGTTTTAATGTCGCTCCTTACTTTCAGTTAAAAAAACTTGTTTTTTTTTATTTTAGAAAAAAAAACGTTCTCGGTGCACTGTTGCGGCAGGTTTTATGCGAGAAAGTGGAATCAATTGGGAAAATACAATTTTCTTATGCCTAGATGTGGCTGGTAATTTTAGCGTTCTAGATGAAATTGCTTGCAAAATGAAATATTTTTTGGAAGTTCAGGGTGCGGATATAGACTTAAAAATTAATGTTGAGGAGACTAAGTCTCTTAGACTGGGAATCAGTGAAGGTGAAGAGGTGATATTGGGTAAGAAGAAGGTTGATCAAGTGGATAGCTTCATTTACCTTGGTAATGTTATTAGTATAGATGGTAGATGCAGTTAAAATGTTAAAAATAGAACAGCCAAGACCCAGGATGTTAGCCAGGTGGAAAAATTCTACAAAAGGGGTTAATTTAATGGTGCAGTTACACAATGCATACAATCATACAGATTTAAAAAGTCGTTTGGTTCAGATCGTGTATCCCTGTTAAGGAAAAGCATAGCAAAGTAAAAAATACCCCTTTTTATAACTAATGCCTTATTCCATTTGAAAATATATGTTGATGGTTCTATTTGCAGATAATGAGGCTATGGCTGTGATATTATTATTTTTTTTTAATTGAGATAGGATTTATGTAATTTGAACTGAAGAGATCAGAATATTGGAAAATCTACAAAAACAAGTGTGTGATCATCTGCGAACCCAAGAACAAATGCTGTTACAATTATTATAATTGAAGAAGGACAGGAAGGGGACTAAAAGCAGCGCAGAGGACTAAGCAGTGCCAGTGGTAAAATTCGCAGTACCACCAGTTTCGTAAAGGGTCATTAATAGTGTCCTTTTCTGCTCAGTTTGATACTTTGTCTTAAAATCATTCGGCATTATCGATCGTTTGTGCTTCTATCAGCAAACAAATTCAAAATCTCAAGGCAAGAACAATGACACAGAACAGTGATCTCATCATGGGACTCAACACAATAGAGGAAAAGGCTGTCGGCTATTATTGAGGCTTTATCTGTGACTATCATATAGCGTAGAGTGGGGTATATTGTCAGTAGAGTCAGAGTCACCATGATGTCTTAGAAACAGCATAAAATGGAATCTTATGGCAATACTTAGGCCTGGCCAATATTGTTTTTGCATCATTCCTCCAGAAAAGGCCAACTATAAGGCTAGACTAAATATTTAGTTTAAAATAGATCATAATTATTACTCTTGTTCTCAATTAGGGCCAAGCTTAAAGCACTAGTTTAGTAGTTGTACCCCTCAAAAGAAAATAATCTAGAATTCTGAAAACTACTTTCAAAGCTCATTACTTTAGCAGCTTCTTTCCTTTCTAATGTTCAAATATACAATCAAAAATACATATACCACATAATTTTGCATTGGTTGACTCTTTGTTTTGAATTAATTTAATGACTAGTAAAATTGGTAAACATTTGTAGGTTATTAACAGCTTATTCAGATAACATCTAAAAAATCCTACCTCTATGGTCAAAATTGCATTATGAACCCAAATTTAACATTCATTTGAATCAAAAATGAGCATTAACTCCACCCTTATATACACCAATGTAGGGTAGACAATAGGCTATATTTGCATCGGCAGGTAACAGTCAAACTTACCTCCACAGTCAGAATTACACCATGAATTCAAAGTTAACATTAATTTACATTGGAAATCAACTTTACCCCCAACCCCATTAATTTGCAAATATACAGATAAAAGCCCAGGTATATGTTAAGAAATATGTTAAGAAAACAATTTGGTAAAATTCTAGTTAATTTACTTCTTGCTATCTTGGAAAGGGTTTAGGTTAGGAAAATGAAACTTTCAGGGATGGGTGTACAGTCTAAAGTATGTCCCGGGAAAGTATTTTATAGTACCCACCTCCACTCCTTCTCCCTCTAAAGGGCCCTGAAATTTGCCTTTATGACAGGTCTATACCTATTGAAATTTTGACAAAACAACATTTTACCTTAATTTTCAGTTACTAGTTGCCTTTTCTCTGCCTTTAGTTCTGAAAATGCAATTCCTGTTATTTGAGTAGAAATTTGAGCCTTATCAATGTTTTTTTGGTAAAATTCTAGTTATTTGACTTCTTGCTATCCCAGCAAGGGTTTAGGTTAGGAAAATGAAACTTTCAGGGATAGGTCTACAGGCTAAAGTATGTCCTGGAAAGGTATTTTAAAGTAACCACCTCCACTCCTCTTCCCTCTAGAGGGCCCTGAAATTTGCCTCCATCAAAGGTCTATACCTATTGAAATTTTGAAAAAACAACATTTTACATTAATTTTCAGTTACTAGTTGCTTTTTCTCTGCCTTTAGTTATGAAAATGCAATTCCTGTTATTTGAGTGGAATTTTGAGGCATATCTTTAAAACCTTATAAAATGGAATTGAGCAAAGTTATGAAGCTGAAAACAATTTTTTTGTACTTCAATTAAGCAGAAGATCTATTTTGCAAGGTTTCACTTTTATAACACACACGTTTTTAAAGGTTATCAAAGGGCAAGGCCCTCAAGAGGGAGAAGGAGTAGAGGTAGTTACTTCAAAATACCTTACCGGGACATACTTTAGTCTGTAGATTCATCCCTGAAAGTTTCACTTTCCTAACCTAAACCCTTTCTGAGATAGCAAGCAGTCAATTAACTAGAATTTTACCAACAATTCTTACGTATATCTATATATATAAAAATAAGTTGTCTGTGTCTGTGTGAGTCTGTCTGTCAGGTGATGTCATGTTTGTGTGTTGACTGACGTCATGAAGTTAGTTGTCGTCATTTTTGTTATGACGATGACGTCATTAAAGATATTTAAGACATGCGTTCATGTAGAAATCTATTAATGTTTAACTGTAAAATGACTGATGAACTTACAATGGCAACAGCCGAGGAAGATGCTCAAAGAGTCTATGCCAGAAAACTTGCTGCTGATAGAGAAAGTAAGAAAAGAAAGCATGCTGAGGAATCAAAAGAACAGCAAGGAAACAGGCTTGAGGCTGATAGAGAAAGTAAGAAAAGAAAGCATGCTGAGGAATCAAAAGAACAGCAAGGAAACAGGCATGAGGCTGATAGAGAAAGAAAGAACAGAAAGCGTGCTGAGGAACTACCAGAGCAACGCGAAACCAGACTTGCTGCTAAAAGAGAAGGTGAAAAAAGAAGGCGTGCCGAGGAACTACCAGAGCAACATGAAACCAGACTTGCTGCTAAAAGAGAAAGTGAAAAAAGAAGGCATGCCGAGGAACTACCAGAGCTACATGAAACCAGACTTGCTGCTAAAAGAGAAAGTGAAAAAAGAAGGCATGCCGAGGAATCACAAGAACAGCAAGAAATCAGGCTTGCTGCTGATAGAGAAAGTAAGAAAAGAAAGCGTGCCGAGGAATCAGAGCAACCTGAAAGTTATCGCCTGGCATTCAGGTACAGCCCAGTCGATGATTATAGCTTGAGTAGATTTGTTCAAATCGGGCCTTTGTCTAAAATTTGTCCCTATTGCAAGGCCTTGAAATTCAATGGTGAAACAATGGGAATGTGTTGCGCCTCAGGAAAAGTTAAACTTCCTCTATTGGCTGCACCACCAGAGCCATTGAAAACTTTGCTTACTGGAACTACGTCAGAATCTAAGCGTTTTTTATCACAGATCAGAAAATATAACTCATGTTTCCAAATGACGTCGTTTGGTGCCCAAATCGAAAATCCAGATCAATTTATGCCTACTTTCAAAGTAAAAGGGCAAATTTATCATAAAGCAGGGTCCCTTCTACCATTCTCAGGCGAGAATCATAAATTTTTACAATTGTACTTCATCAGTGATAGAAATTCTGAATTGAATGCACGGTGCGAAATTTCTCCCAATGTTGAAAGGACAATCGTTTCCCAATTGCAACATCTTTTCCAAGAAAATAATAATTTAGTGCGTCTGTTAAAAACAGCCATCGATTTGATGCCTACTGATATGCATAAAATTGTTATTTCTGCTGACAAAACGCCTCCTGGCCAACATGTGCATAGATACAATGCTCCAACTATCAACGAAGTGGCAATCGTTATGGTTGGTGATCAGTTTTTACCTCGAGATATTATTCTTCATAAACGAAACGCTCAGTTGTTAAGAATTGCTGAAACTCATCGATGCTATGATGCCCTACAATATCCTATCATTTTTTGGGATGGAGCCAACAGCTATCACTTTAATATTAGTCCCCATCATATGCATGAATATGCTCAAGATGCTATTGCGTATGTTCGTCTCTATGGTCGTCCAGATTTATTTATTACATTTACAATCAATCTTGGGACGAGATACTGCAGCTTTTACTTCATGGACAATCGGCGGTTCATAGACATGACATTACGGCCCGTGTCTTCCAGCAAAAGCTGAAATCACTGATAAACTACATAGTAAATTTTGAAGTGTTTGGGTCAGTGCTATGCTGGATGTACTCAGTGGAATGGCAAAAACGAGGTTTGCCACACGCACATATACTAATCTGGCTACATAAAAAAATTACTTTGCACGAAATTGATGATGTGATTTCCGCTGAAATACCTGATGAAAATGTCGATAAGGGGTTACATGATATTATTGTAAAAAATATGATACATGGACCTTGCAGTGCACTGAACGAAAATTCACCATGCATGGCCAAAGGAAGGTGCACAAAGCAATATCCTCGATTTTTAGTATCCAACACAATTACTGGCAATGATGGTTACCCACAATATAGAAGAAGATCTACTGAAGATGGCGGTAAAACAGCAATAATAAAGAAGCATAACAGTACCACCATTGAAGTAGATAACCAGTGGGTTGTTCCATATTCCCCATTATTATCAAAAACATTTAATGCACACATAAACGTTGAATACTGTAACTCCGTAAAGGCAATCAAATACATATGTAAATATGTCAACAAAGGCAGTGACATGGCAGTTCTTGGCTTGCAGCCCCATATCAAAGATATCGACGAAATCGTACAATATCAGGCTGGAAGATACATAAGCAGTAATGAAGCTGTTTGGCAAATTCTTTCATTTCCGACACATGAACATAGTCCAGCTGTTGTTCACTTAGCGGTATATTTACAGAATGGTCAACGTGTTTATTTCTCGGAAACCAACGTGCAACAAAGAGCCCTGAATCCACCGGATACAAAGTTAACCGGTTTCTTTTCGCTTTGCAAAAATGATTCTTTTGCAAAAAAACTTCGACATGTGTAGAATTGGATCGTGAACAAAGTTACAGTACGAGTGATCTATTGTCGTATGTACAAAATAACATTTCCAAGTTAACGTCAGAACAAAAAGACATTTATGATACAATAATGCATTGTGTCGATAACAACGTTGGAGAAATTTTCTTTTTGGATGCGCCAGGAGGTACTGGTAAAACGTTTGTGATAAAACTGATTCTGGCATCAATTCGATCAAAAAATGATATAGCGTTGGCAATTGCGTCGTCCGGAATAGCCGCAACATTGCTGCCTGGTGGAAGAACTGCTCATTCTGCTTTGAAATTGCCTCTGAATTTGCATTCTACAGAAACTCCCACATGCAATATTTCCAAATCATCTGGGATGGGTAAAGTATTGCAGCAATGCAAACTTATTATTTGGGATGAGTGCACAATGGCACACAAAAAATCGCTCGAGGTTCTGGATCAATGCTTGAAAGATTTGCGAGGGAAGTCGAAACCCTTTGGCAGCACATTAATATTGCTTGCGGGAGATTTCAGGCAAACATTACCTATAATACCTAGATCAACTCCTGCAGACGAAATGAATGCTTGCCTGAAAAATTCTAATTTATGGGCACACGTAAAAACATTAAAATTAACTACAAATATGCATGTCCGATTGCAAAACGATGACTCTGGTCAAACATTTTCAGATCAATTGCTGGCAATTGGAAACGGAAAGCTCCCAGTAGACTCAATTTCAGGACGTATACAACTACCTGCTGATTTCTGTAATTTAGTGACGTCCAAAAATGAATTGATTGAAAAAGTATTTCCGAATATTCTAAACAATTATAAAAATAATAAATGGCTAAGTGAAAGAGCGATTCTTGCACCCAAAAATATAGACGTCCACAAAATCAACAATATTGTTTTGACCAAGATTCGAGACCAGGCAGTTCTTTACAAGTCAGTTGACACAGTTTTGGAACCAAATGAAGTGGTTAATTATCCATCTGAATTTTTAAATTCCGTGGATCTTTCAGGGTTTCCACCACACGTGCTACAACTAAAAATAGGCGTACCAATAATACTTTTAAGAAATATCAACCCACCAAAGCTTTGCAATGGCACGCGACTTGCCGTAAAAAAAACAATGGAAAACCTAATAGAGGCCACAATCTTGACAGGGCCTTTTGAGGGTGAGGCTGTTCTTATTCCTCGCATTCCCATGATTCCAACGGATCGGCCTTTTCAATTTAAAAGATTGCAATTCCCAATTCGATTAGCATTTGCAATCACCATTAACAAAGCTCAAGGTCAATCATTAGAAAAATGTGGTATAGATCTTAATACTGATTGTTTTTCCCATGGACAATTGTACGTTGCATGTTCGAGGGTCGGTAAACCTTACAATCTATTTATATGCAGCGACAATTGGACAGCGAAGAATGTTGAATATTCGCAAGTTTTATGCAGTTAATTTGTATTGTATCTATCTATCTATATAAAAACGAGCTGTGTGTATGCATGTTTGTTTGTTTGTAAAAAGAGCGTTTGCATATGACGTCATTATTAGTACATAAGGCTTTGTATATGCACAGACAATGGGAAAGCCAAGAATGTTGTATATTCGCAAGTTTTACGTAGTTCGAAACACATATATAAATCTATCTATATTCATAGGTGGTACACAGGGACACAACTGCAATGGTGCGTAACTAATATGGCTCTTTTTTTTTTTTTTTTTTTTTTTTTTTTTTTTTTTTTTTGTGTTTGTGCTGTAGCATTGGTGATTTCTCTTTTCATGATATATATATATGTATATATATACATATAGGTTAGGTTAAATTAGGTTATAAATCTCAGAAATGGGTTAAAACTCTAATTTTTCACCACCAAACCATTCATAAAACTGAAAAGTTCACTGGCAGCACTGACTAAATCCATTGAGAAAAAAGGTATTTTGGATTGGCTGCTTCTAAAACAATCATGCAAATAAAATAAAAACAGTACCAGGAGACTCCATAGTTTAAATTCTAATATCAATATCATGGTTACTTTATTGTTACTTTACAACATACTCTACCCTGTCTGCTTGTCTCAGATATGTTTTATTGACAAAATGCCTTTATTGTTTTGCATTTTTTAATAATAATTTTTTTTGTATAAAAATGTCCTAGTGTACATTCTAAAGCATAAAATACCACAATACAGAGGCTGGCCATAGATTAGAGTTGTAATATTTGTATGAATTTTTCTTTGAACAAAAAATCTAGAGCTAAAAGAGTTCCTGATACTGCTGTGCTGTTTTTTCAGTACTTTGTCTTGTTTTTTTTTCTTATGGTCATTGTACTTTCTGTTTTTCTTTCTACTTTGCTTATGCTTTTCAATATTTTAGGGACTGTACCAGTGGTTATTAATTATGGATCCATGCAAAAACCATGCATGTGACATCCAAATCTGTCTTAAAGGTAGGATTTTTTAAGTTCAACCAAGTCCAGTGGGGATACCATGTATTGATTTTGAGTTTTTTTGTGTTATCTGTTGGAAAAATGTTAACAAGCTGGTACAAAAGAGGGATTTGAAAAATGAATCAATTCCCTCAAGACTATTTTAACCCCCCCCCCCCCTCCCAAGAAATATCATTAAAAGAGTGTAAATATTTTCAAATTTTTTGATAATATTTGAAAATTGCACCTTTAAAACACTTATATCTGAAAAGGAAGTAACTAACTGTGTTGCTCTTTTCCATATATATGGTCATAGTTTGTTGCTACTTTTTAGGATGCTCACTATAGAGTCTGGCATTTGCACAGTAATTTCTTGTTGGAAGAGAAGAGGTGCTAACTTAAAAGTTCAAAACAGGTAAGCTGTTATGTATCATTGATCAATTATATACTGGATAGGAACTCTCACAATCCCTTGACATTAGAGGGATAGGGATGGGTCCTTACTCCTCTAGATAAATAAATAACAAAGAGAACACTTCAAATCTAATCTGTTAGGGTTAGCATTAACACCAATCATGTATTTTAAGTATTTGAATTAAAACATTCCAAATAGTTCAGAATTTATTTAAATTTGGTTTCTCATTTGATGACCATTTATTGAACAGTGAGCTCTGCAGAAATTATGGTTGAGTAATACAGAATACTGTTTTTCTCGATTAAAATACAAAAATCAAATATTCTTCCAGATCTAGGGAGGGGAGAGGCTAACTCATATAAATAAATGAGAGGCTTAATTGTCATTGAAATTATCTACTATTCAACTCTGTTTGCAAAATTCATTTGAAAAAGGATTAATTTTCGAATATTTAGCTCAAAATCACCATACTAGGTATATTGGAAGAATCTTATATAAATACAGATATTGTTGTACTGATATGGCAGAAAAGAGCCATTTTGGTTTTGTTGCTGTGATATCTACTGAAAAATACAAAACTTGCTCAAAATCAAATGTTCTGAAGTGAACTGGCTATTACTAGTTATGTGTAATAAGACCTGTGCCATGGTCTTTAAAGAATGAACCCCTGGTTCCAAACTTGGCCTCAGAAGCTATAAAGGCCTACTAGAATAGTTGCAAGGAGGAAAATATCCTACTGAGTCCTATGAAAGGAAAATTAAATTAGCCCTGGATCATATTTATTGTCTCTAAAAATACAAACAAGAATAGGCCCTGACAAAGGTTTTACTGGTAAATAGCATCAATCTTTAAGAAATAAATCAAGTAATAATAACTAATGCTTACATCCAAAAATCTGGTTTGTCCAAATTCCAATGAAAGCAATGCATAGTTAGAATTTATGAGCTATAATATTATGAGAGAGGGCGTTTTAGGTTCTTAATTTATATTTTAGTTCAAATCCCAAATTTGTCTAGCTCTGATGTCGTTGTTTGCCACAACCTATCCAGTGCATCCACCTTATCTGCTTTTATCTCAAAACTTTCCTTTATTATTTTAATAATATTCGAATCTTTGGTTTTAAAAGACTAAAGGGCTATTGGCTGGTTTAAAAGGACTAGGGCGCTATTGACTATAAAATATAGTTTGTTCATTACAAAAAGAGCATATTGGACATTTCCACAATTTGACTGGTGAAACACAAAGATTTTGGGGTATCTGGATAAAAAAAGCGACAAGAAAACAGTTTATATATCTGAATGATGTGCCATTTTTGGGTTTTTGTTAATACAAGCATGTTCTTTGTCTACTATTGCAGGGGTTTAGTATTCTTCAGGGTATAAACGTCCATGTTTGGTAAAATAGGCAGAATAGGCTTAAATCTAACCTGTTATCAGTACTATTATTGATGTGCTATCTAACATTAGATTATGTTTTTCTTGTGATTTTTAATGCCTTTGCAGTCTTATGAGGCAGTAGAGGGCTCATAAATGATGTGTACAATATATAGGGCAATAAAAAATTCGACAGTAACTTTGTTTATATAAAAATTGTAAATTTTCAGAACCTCTTTTTTATGGACTTAGCAATACTTAACCATACCATTTAACACATGTTAAGTTTTGTTAGACCAAATTCTGTTTTACTAGTCTTTCTTAAATCTGTATTAAGTTATTTTTTTTCTATTAGAAGATATAGATTCATAATATTTTTAGTTGCTGGTAAGCTCAACATTTTTTTTTAGTTTTTGATTTTAGTCCAACAATATTTGTCAAGTCTGAAAAGATAGTTATGTTTGGCCATTATTTAAAATTTTTATTGGGACATTCTTTGGAACACATTCAGCCCTTTTGGTTGTCATCAAATAAGATTGAACATTTTTTTTTGTATTACCTTTGTGAAACTACTCCATTATACTACGGTCAGTAGAGCAATGACATATAAGTAGAATAACAACAAACAACACTACTTATCAGCTAATCAAAGATAATTTTTAATGAAATTTTTTTTCACATGTATCTCCCATATATAGGACAAATTGTGCTCATTATAAATTTTTTATGTCACACTTTACTGTCATTTGAAAAAACTCAAGAACATAAAAAGCTTAAAAAATAGATCCATTTCATTGAGATGCTTAAGGAAGAGGGAGCTGTTAAAATAATACTTTGATAAATGAGCCTAAAAATAAGAATTATTTAGAAAATAAATTTTAAGAAAAATCCGAGTTTTTGCTCAGATTTTGTTTGAAAACATTGTTCCAGTTTTTGCCCCTACATCTGATCTACGAGTGGGGATGAAGAAGTTATTTCTTAATTTTGTTCTTTGATGCTGATAGTTCTTGGTTTTCCTTTTCTCAAATTCAAATTCATTTTATTTAAAAAACACGCGACGGACAGAGCCGATTATTAGTTTTTATTGTCATGCACACACAAAAATCCGTCGACAAGTAAAAATTAACATTCACAAAATTATAATATATACAATTAACAATAATAATTGTCACATACACACGAAAATAAGTCGATAAGTATCCACAAAATTATAATATATACAATTAACAACAATAATTCGGATTAAAAAGTCAACCCAGCATTAAACAACTTAACTAACGAGGGCACAAAACTAAGCTCATAACAAGCATGTGACACAGTCACCGGTTGAAGTTTCGGTACAGGCTCTGCAACGGCCTTGAGTGGCCTTACCCGTGCCGGTTGATGTTGGGGCAGGAGGATATTTTGATGTATAGGGCTGGAGAAAATTTTATTGCCAAAGGATAGGGCTAGTTTTAAACGACGAGATTGAAGGGTTTGAAGTTGAAACTGATTAAGGAGGGATATGTACGGTACTTTTGGGGCTTTTGAGATTACTAGGAGGGAACGGTATTGCACCCTGTCAGACGACTGGCATGCATAAGAAACAAAAGACTATTCTTTAGAGAGGACTAAAGGGAATTTTTCCTCCTGTCCCCAAATAAAAAAAAATTAAACGGTGTATTTACGGATTTTCTTTAGGTAAGTGGTTAGGGTTCAAACAAGTATGGCAATGGGTTATAAGTAAGAAAATTCACAGTTAAATTAATATTATAACAGCTCAAGTTTTTTTTCTTTTTTTGGCTATTTTACTAGTTTCTTCCGTGTTTGATATATTGCATAAAAAATTACCTTGAAATATGGTTGGCGTATTTGAAAGTAGGGTAAAGTGTGTGAATATGAGAGAATAGCTTTGTTAAAAAATAATAGCGTCATCTTTATTTTACTTCAGATTTCATTTCGTTGATAGGTAAGAAAATCAAGCCAGAAACAAAAAAAAATTAAACCTCGTTTAGTAAGTTCTGAGGCACTCTTTTTATCCTCCTATTTGCGATTAGCCAGGATAACCCTGGCTGCTAACTACGACATTTATATCGATGATTACAGTTTGATTTGTCGCTTTTGGTTTTCTGTCACCTATACTGTAAAAAAAACAAACTATTGGTTATATAAATATCACCTAATTGTTTTCAGATTATTGATATTCTTGGATCTACAGAAACTTACAAATTATATATGTAACGTGTTTACAGATGTTTGTATTTTATTTATTTTAATGCATGTTTAATTTTGTAGCTAATGATTACCGTGAAGAAAGATGTAAGAAGTTTATGGATTACATGTTAGACTGCTGTGAAAAATGGATTGATCAGCCACATATATCTGAATCCTGTAAAGGCTTTAAACATGCTGTTATTCAAAGGATAAACTCAAAAAAGGTTGATATTTTTTACTTTTTGGTTAATAGTGAAAAATCGAGGTTTTGATAAAAGCTGACTAGAATATTGGGTAACGTTGGGCAATGAGAAGATTGATCAGGTGGGCAGCCTCACTTACCTTGGTAGTATTATTAGTAAAGACGGTGGGAACAGTGAAGATATTAAATGTAGAATAGCTAAGGCTCAGGGTGTTTTTTTTTCACAGTAAAAAAAAAAGTTCGGAATAAAAGGAAGATAAGTTTGCAAACCAAGATTAGAATATTGGAAGGTACAGTGATGACTGTTGTCAAATATGGCTCTGAAGCATGAGTACTTCGAAAAGTGGATGAAGATGGTGGTTCAATCCCGCTTTCTAGGGCTATAGTGAAAGAAAGTTTTAGATGACTAGGGCAGGTTCTGTGGTTGAAGGACGTCAGATCGCCGAAGATTTTTCTTTTCGGCCAACCGTCTAGGGCTAAACGGAAAGCAGGTTGCCCTCGTCTTGGGTGGGAAGATGTCATAAAAAAAAGATTTAAAGGAAATGGGAACTTCCTGGGAGGGTGTAAAGAGGGAGGCTTTGAACAGATTGCGATGGAGGAGGAGTGTGCGTAGCTGTGTTGGCCTCAGGCGGCTTCTTGCTGCGATGAGTTGTTAGTAGTAGTAGTAGTATAAGAAGGGACGAAATGTAATGACATTAGACGGCTACAGCTATAACACCCATATTATCTATAACCTTTAAATCAATGACACTGAAAAAAATAATGTAACGAAAAGTAAAAAATCAAAACAGGTTGATTCATGTGTTGTAGTCAATTAGTTAAATCGAAGGAACTTCACCAATTACACGGAATAGGTTGGAACCTATAATTGTTGAAATTTAACGGTATTCTTACAGACACATTCCCGTATTCTTACAGACACATTCCCGTTCTAAACTAGCTACAATAATAACTTTCGGTTGTTCATATACCAACATTTACTGTTGCTGCAAAGCATGTCGAAATGTGTGTTTGTTTAATTGGTTTATATTGTAGTCAAACTTCGCTTTTTATTTATTTGAAATTTATTTATTTTCCATTAAATTCCATTTGGCTTGTTTCTAAAGACTGGACGAAAAATGCCTCGTTGTCGCCGTAATAGGAGAGGCAGGCCACATGGGAAAAGTAGATAGTAGTATATGGAATGCTGAAGTATTTAGTAAAAAAAAAAAAACCAAGAAAATTGAATTAAAGGTGCCTGAAAAAGAAAATTTGATGAAATAAAGATGATAATAAAAAAGAAATAATTTTGATGCTAGTTTAGAAACGGAATATGTCCGCAAGATTACTGGTTTCATTGCTGAATTGACAAATTCAAGCAACCCTCATCTGCAATTCCCTGCTTTAAGAAAACGTTATACTTTCTATAATTAATTTTAGTAATTTAATAACCAAAGGATTCTCATACCCTTCCCCACCCATGGGGTCTCAAGATCTTTGCGTATTACCCTATAATTTTCCCTATTTTGTGTACTCGAGCCCTTTTTCAATTGTTCCCCATTCTCTTCAAATATTACCCTGCCCCTTCAAAGTATTCATTTTCACATCACCAGAATAGAGCAAACTTTGATGCATACTTTTAAAATAATTCAGAGAACTGTAAATAGAATTCAGATGAAGTACAAAAATTTTCTGAAGAAGGGCATGACCTAAGGTCAAATTGGTAAATAATAATACTTATTCTTTAAAACAGAATGTACTTCTGTTTTATTTTAGATGTATAACTTAGGTTTTTTTTGAAAAAGTCATTTAAATGATTAAGCTTATCGATTTCCATGTAACTAAAGTGTAGTTACTGGCTAAAAGGATGTTTTTTAAATAATTTCAATTGAAAGGAAAAAAATTCAAGTGGATTAAGATAAAATGATTTTAATTACAATATGATTAATTATAGTGTGTTATTTTGTTCCAATCTCGAATCGATTTGTCTTGTGTTTTTGCCACCAGGGAAAATTTAATGCCTAATGGTTGTATTTCATAAATCAATTTTTATTAACGACGATTACTTACTTATTATCGTTTCTACTCCAAGTCAGTGGATAACTCAAAGTTACAAGCAATACTTATTACTATAATTAGAATATGGACCATGGTCTTTTATATACTATATTCCATCGGGCTTCAGGGTCTGAATTTACTTTCATATGCCATCTTAGGCTGAAGATAATGACAAAGGATCACTGATCAAGAACGATGATTGTGTTCTGAAATTCAACAAACCCATTGTTTTGAACTCATTCAGCTGAAACACACCAATTGATTGTGATGTTTCTAATCCTTTTCATTTAATTTGCCTCATTGATTTTTTTGCAGGAGAAAGCTTCGTTTCGTCCTTTTTAATATTTTTTTTCTATTCCGCCAGCTTTGTTCTGTGAAAGGGGTAAGAACATATTTTAGATGGTCTTTGCAGAAAGTAGCCTACTGAATTCGGTTTAAGCTGAGATTTTTCGGAGTAACGTTTCCGAAAAATTTGTGTAATTCTTGTTTAAGACCAATAAGGCTAGTTTTGCTAGTCTTTAGTCCATAGTGTGGTAGCTAAAGTTAAGTTTTATCTTCCTTCAGAGAGGGCCGTCTGAAGTTTTTTTTTCAAATCTTGGCTGATTGAGCCATATTTCCGCTTTCTGGTGGAAAGCATCATGTTAGATGTAGGCATTGGTTCCCAATAAAATTTTGTAATAAAATTTGAAAATTGTTGCGATATTCTGAACTTTCCTGGTTTCTTGATAGGAATATTTTCTCAGAGTTATAAATTTAAAAATCTAGAGCTTCACATCTGGAGCTATTTTCTTGCGGGTCCAAAAGTGGCACTACCTACTTAAGCTATCCTTTTTTTTGTTTGGGAAAAAGGCAGAATTTTTTTTTCCACTGCGTTGGGACTGAGGCAAAGAAAGTGTATCATTTGCGCCTCCTAAACTTTAATATGTTTCTCATTTCTAAATAGATTTGACTCTATATTTGTTCCTTTCTAAGTAGTATCCAGAAAATCAACCCGTAGCAAAAAAATTCCATTTTTACACAAAGTGAGTCCCAAGCCACCGCATCAGCTTGATGTCCTAATTAAGCTATGTACATCATTTGTCTGTTCAAAAAATTGTTAATAGATAAACTGTTTTCCTGTGCAGGTACCATTACCGCGTATGTCCTGTTCTCAGATTTTCCACGCTGGGGGACACATTCTTTGAAATCAAGGAGATAAATTGTACATATGTAAAAAGCTATAGGCTGTCATTCTTTGTGTGGAATTTGCATTAGTATCCTCTGAACTGCTATATGATGGGTGAACTAACACCTGTCAATTATAATATTTTTACAATATTTTGTTCTTTGTATACTTTTGTGGCTCTCTTTTGAAAAAAAAAACCTCTTGAATATGCACCTAATTAAATAGTTTGGAGTCTAAATTGCTTTTGAATAAAAGAAGACATGCTTTTGTGTTTAAAATTAGTGTTTTGAGCTGACAGCAGGGCGCGAAGTTCATACCACTATTAACAACTCACCAACCGAGGACGACATAATTTCCATTGAGGCCTAGACGGTTGGCCTAAAAGAGCAATCTTTGGCAATGTCGTCCTCCATCCGTAGAACATGCCCTTGCCATCTCAACCTTTCTCTCATTATAGACCTAGAAAGCAGGATTAAGCCACACTTTTTGTACAACGTACTATTTGAAGTACAGTCTGTTGGTCGGGTACCCAGAACAAACCGTTGGCAATTCCTCTGGAAAAATTTATATGGATATTTACATTTAGAGCATATTTATTTTTCTCCTATATTTGTTTTTATTGCAGGTCGCCCTTTGACATAATTGCTTTTGAACTGGCTGACTTCATGTCTAGTATCTAGCATGGAAGTTTAAGTATTGTTATTCGTTTTGTTTTTAAAGTATCATTTTTGATTTTTATTAAATTGTGTTGTAAGATATCTTTTTCGGTCTTATTTTGATGGAAAATGTTGTTTTGTCTTGAAAACGGACAATAAGTACCACAAAAAATACAGGTAAATTGTGCGAAAAATTCTCAAAAATAAAAGAAATTATAAAAACATTGAATGCTGGAAGATCCTCAAGAAAAAATGTACTATATAGTTTAGATATTGAATTTATTGCTGTCATCCTTTGAACACCCTTTACGGGGTATTTATACCCCGTATTTTTGTCTTGTCTGTGTTAGTGATCCAAAAAATGTCTAATCCGGAGTGAAATACGATATAAATGAATAAAATATAAAAAATAAGTGGAAAGAACAGCCGTTTAAAACTTGAATTCTGCCCGTTGGATGGGTATGGCAAAAGAATTACAAGGACTTAGAAACTGGGCCTATAAAAGCTAATGACTAGCTTTCATGGGCATTCTCGGTGTTCTTAGACCCTATACCCTGCGTCGTGAAAGTCGACTCCAGACTCCCATGGAACTAATATACCAGTATTAATTACTATAGGGTCAGAGCCCTTAAAAGGGGGAGGTGCATTGTAGCTGCCTAGGGTATCGTTGCTTTATGGGGGTGGGGCTGTGGCTGGGGGCTGCTCACTTTTATCAATTATTTCACTTTGTTTCGGTCTTTTTGTTGTATTAGATTTGGGGGGGGGGGCACTGGACCTTATATTTTCTCATGCACCACCAACCCTAGGAATGGGTCTAAATAGGGTAAGATTAACTGGTATACAGTTCGCCTAGGGAAGGAGATCTCATCCAAGGATAACGCTTCAAAGAGAATGCACCTAAATTAAATCCTTTCAATATGCGTCCTTACTCTCAAAATCTTAATTATACAGCTGATGATGAGTATAACAACCAGAATATCATTAAACTGATGATAGGTACGGGGTAGTAAGACGGCTCACTTAAGCAGGGAATTTTCTGGAGTTACCTTTACAGTCAGAGTCAGTAGGTTTTTAATTGTTTACAAAAGTGTATATATTTTTTTATGCCTTTAGACTAAAAACAAACAAGTATTTCTCATTATAGGGGTTGCAAACAGTCCCTAGGTTTCATTAAGAGATGTAAGTGTTATGTATATTTTGGATAGTATACCCTGTTTTGTCTCATTGTGGAGTTTCAGTCTTAAACTTCCAAGATTTTATAGAGAGAGAAAGAGGGGAGGGTGGTTAAAGGGACTTTAAATTTGGCGTTTGGGAATAGGGGGAATGATTTTTTCTCCCTTCCTCACAAAATGAGTACATTTTGGTACATCTTCTGACAGATCCTTTGGCTGAAACTTATAGCCGGAGCATTACTGTCTCTTAGCTGTGTTTTCTAATAAAAACTAAACACGTGTTGCTTAATTTTTCCAATAATCAACAGACAGTAAAAACCCCTGCAAAATATTCTGGGTGGAGAAGACTAGTCTTGCTTGACAATTTGTTATACTCTATTTATTCAATCAGTTTCATGGTTCATTTTGAAAACGCTTATTAATAGCTTACAATTGGAATTTGGTTATGACTTAGAGCTATTTAAACTCTCGCTATTCAGACCTTCTCGGCAAAACATATCTCAGGTGCTCGACATGGGGTAGGTAACGCTAAAATAGGGCTTTTATAAGACTAATTACCGTTTTGTCAGGCATAGTTTGGCGTTTGTAGTAACCTCTGGATTTCTCTCCTTTTGGTATAATTTTGCATAAAGGCTCAAGTTCTGTTTTGCTATAAAGGCTCATTTGTGCATTTAGATGATGGAGGGATATAATAGAATGGGGAGGCTTCGACTGTTGTCTGTTTCCCAGCTAAGTAGGTACACTAGGTTGGTTCCCCTTTTAATAGTTGTAAGAGTTTTCAGAGGCACCAAACAGAGGGGGGCAAAGAATTTACTGTTTTTTAATGAAGACAAACAATTTTTTTTGATTAATATTTTTGCTTAATTCATATTTAACGCTTAAGCAACTCAGTGGCAGTAAAAAAGGCGAATATAAGCTTTTATAACAGGCAAAAGCCCGTCCTAATTGGTACGGTGGCCAGTATTCATTGGCAGATAACGGTATTAAGGATCTTTTATTTTTGGGAATCAACGATAATCGGGCGGATAACACTGATAAAACTCGCATTGAACAGCGTTCTATTTTTCTTACTCCACTTAGTTGAATCTATCACTGCAACCATAATTTATCTTAGCTTTGAAGCCATTCATGTTTACAGGCGTTATCTTTTCCGATTGTCTTTCAAGGAACGCCGAAGCGCAGGCCGAAATCACAACAAGAATCACTAGATTTTGGATAGGAAGCTTCTTCTTTAGCTGGCCAAGTGTGACAGTGGAACGACTCTTTCTAGACACTTTCCATAAATTATCGAACAGATTGTGAGTAGTATTAAGGACTTTTTAGGAGGGAAGTCTGCAATTGACTCCTCCTTGTACTACCTCCTTATTTTGCTGAATATAAAATCGGCATGGCTCCCTTTAGTTCTGGACCGTCGAAGCATCAATTTTAACGGATATTAGAGCTGACTGTCTATCTATTTGAAAATAATTTCTTTATGGTAATAATACCTTATTAAAGTTTCTTTATGTTCAAGCTTTATATTTTCCGAAATTAAGACAAGAATAAAGGAGAACTTTTTAGAAATGTATGCACAATTCTTGGGTTCTATTTAGGGGTGGGGGAGGCAAGATTTTTCTTGCACACTCAACCTGTTTTTCTTTAATAAACTTTTGGTTCTTTTGTGTTATCCTGAACAAACTCGAGAAGTGAATTTAGGTTAATCATAATGGATGACGAAAATATAAGACTTTAGTAACAAAATTATGGAAACTACAATAAACAATTATGGAAAGGAGGCCGCCCTTTGCGCATTGCATTAATTATCTAACCCAACCACCTCCATATATTAACTATTCTATTGAGATATACCTGTATCATTTTTTATCAGTTTTTCTCTCTAAGACTAAGCTTAATATATCTGATTACATATATGTAAACCGGTTTTTCTCAGATCAAACATAGCAAACCTCTTTAGTGTGTTCGGGATAATAAACAAGTACCAAACTTGTCAATTTGGTCAATTATTAGTGCCAAATTGTGGCCCCCCCCTCAAGATTTTGCTCTAGATCCGAGTTTCCATAACCCTTTCAGCTGTCCTATTTAGTAGTCTTTGGTCCTACAATAATAGATTTAGCGGAAATATAGTTACCTACTCTAAATAATTTAATATGAATATTGAATCAACAAGTTTTTAATTTGATTTTTTCGTTGTTTTTGTTTCATCTTCCTTCCGTTTTGCTGGTTCAGTCACATCTTGCATAGGACGGTTGTACTCATCTACAGCAGTAACTATTTTTGCCATAATATTGCTTATTATAGATGGCTCTTCGTCTTGCTCTATAGACCGAGCGATTGCTTTTGATTTATATGTTGCGTCGTAAGCCTGAAATGGAATAAAAACGGATTGATATAAACTCTTTTCGCTCCATCTAACTGCAATACTTTATTAGGGAATGACCGAAAAATTCGCGCAAGTAAAAACAGTGCAAGTCTTCCAAAAGCTACCCCATTATCTCAATTATTCTTTATTATTCCTTATTCCTTTTTTTCCTTTTATTAAAATTTATCCTTTTATTTTCCTTATTGTTCCTATTTTTTCCAATTATTCCTTCTTTTTATAGCAGTTTGCACAATTCTGTATTGCTATTTTTCGCCCCTTAAACATTTTAAACATCAATTGACAGGTAGATTATGAGCAACATTATTAATTTGTGAAAATTTATAAGCGATAAAATTTAACTGACTTTAAATGAAAATTTAACTAACTGAGCAAGCTATAAAGCTTAACTGGCTTCATTTTGTTGAAGTCAGCCTTTGGTGACAGATAAAATAAATAAGAACTAATCGTCATAACGGTGAAGGGGGAGGTGTATTTCAAAACATATTTAGCGCTTATATATCTCTCGAACAAATAAACGATCAAATGGGATAAGTCCATTTATTTAGACAGTGAAAATAGATACAAAAGCTCGAATATTTCGACCACGCATAAAATCAAATTTTATGGGTATGTAAATATTTTTCTTAATTATACAACACGAAATAATCTTTATACTGGAAAAAAACTGAGAAGGGTAGGGTCTACTCATTGAACTTGGAGAGGGTATAGCATAGTCTGAATACTTCCGAGTGGTATGCATGCTAGTTATGCCACTGCCTAAATGCTACCACCACTGATCCAAAGTTAATTTTTTCATAAATATCGATTGTAAAGACAAGATTGCAACCTTAAACAAAGTGACTGAAGACAACCAATGTTCAATAACGCCGTACGTTGATGCATCGGATAAATAATTTTAAATCTTTTAGGCATATTTGATCACTTTTTTGATGAATAAGCAATCTTCAATTGTAGGTAAAGAAGAATACGGGAGGGATAGGGGCTCGTTCTCTCTCCCTCTCTTTCTGTCTCTCTTTCTTTTAAAAACAAAGTTTATTTACGGGATTTTTACATAATTACTGCTATTAGCTGTTGCAATTTTTTAAGATATTTCTGCAGAAAAAGGTATACTGAAATAATGCTCTTTAGATAACACGTACAATCATGCTTGAGAAGCATTGACAGCTATTAAAACTGATGTAAAACGATTTCTGGGTCAGGGGAGCTCAGGGAATTCAATTGTTCTTTTTTGTATTGCCACGGGTGCATTTTCGTAAGATATTCTTTATCTTTTTTTATGTAATTTGTAATTCTTTTCGCAATATTTATGATTTACTGATTCATGAGAGACAACTGTCTCCTTCTATGTTATTTGAACCTAGCTGGTTCTACAGTTCAAATATAACCGTATGAATATTTTTTGGTTTTGAACGCTAACTAACGGCCCTATGTCAGTTCTAAATTCTTGGTCAACCTGCTTAAAACCATAGGTAGGCTTGCCTGGTTTGTCTCTCATTCCTAGCAATCTGATTGTCCTTTGTCAAATTTAAATTCTTGGTCAAACTGTGTGAGACTGTAGGCAGGCGTGTCTTCAAAAGTATTTGTCCAATAAGAGAGTCATACTTACTCACGCCGTTTACCCGTGCCATTTACCTCCTGCTAGTCTAAGTGACTTATTGGTTATTTATCAATCCTATGACACTGTATTCCACCTTTAGACTACAAGCGGCCAACCCTATTAGGCTTAGGTTTTACTTATTCGCGTGGGATTCCAAGAAAATTCAGTTCCAGATTTTGCATACAAGTCCAGCGAACATTGTCCGTCACGCGTCAACCCAAAATCAATCCAATATTTTATCCCTTAATTCTATGACTATTTACCTTAGTTCTGCCCTAGGAATGACGCCATAGATGGAAGGCGTCTTACTTTCAGTTGAAAAAACTTCTCCCACGAGAAATTTCTCCATGGAAAGATTCTCCCGAGTAATTTAAATTGGCGATATTTGCGGAAATAATTTTGTAAGGCATAGTAACAAAACGGCAAAAGAGGTCGAAACTATTTTTATAAAAATGAGAGATAAGTTGAGCAATTCTCAAATGACTGAAATGAATGAAAGGAAAGATCCCTGAAAGATATAAGTAATAATTTATGTTCGTTTTATGATTTATTATTATTCCTTACTTTCAGTTGAAAAAAAACTTTTTTTTTATTATTTAATAACAACTACAAGCTGAACACATACAATATCTTTGGTTTATCAAACAGTTCGTGGTAATGAACTGTAGTAAGGAGCGACCCGGATCAATAGTAACCGAAACTCTAAAAAATAGAAATTATATACCAACAGTTACATCAAAAGAATTGCATTTAATGCTGATTTTAAATATATAAGCTTCATCAAGATTAGTCTTACCCATCAAAAGTTACGAGTTGCCTCATTTTCGAAAATAGGGAGAAACACCCCCTAAAAGTCATAGAACCTTAACGAAAATCACACCATCAAATTCAGCGTATCAGAGACCCCTATTATAGAAGTTTCAAGCTCCTATCTACAAAAATATGGAATTACGCTTTTTTTTGCCAGTAGACAGATCACGGATATGTGGTTATTTTTTTTTTTTTTTTTTTTTTTTTTTTTCTCAAGAGTGATCCTATCGACTCATTGGTCCTAAAATGTTTCGAGAGGGCTCATTCTAACGGAAATTAACAGTTCTGGTGTTCTTTTTAATTGACTAAACATATTGGAGGGCACCTAGGCCCCCTCCCACGCTCATTTTCCCCAAAGTCACCAAATCAAAATTCTAAGATGGCCATTTTATTCACCATAGTCGAAAAACCTAATAACTATGTTTTTGGGGACGACATACTCCCCCACAGTCCCCGTGGGAGGGGCTGCAAGTTACAAACTTTGATCTGTGTTTACATATAGTAATGGTTATTGGGAAGTGTACAGACGTTTTCAGGGGGGGATTTTTTTCTGGTTTGGGGGGGGGGAGAAGCTGTGGGAGGTTACGTGGGAGGATCTTTCCATGGAAAAATTTGTCATGGGGGAAGAGATTTTCAATGAAGAATCGCATGATTTTCTAGCGATACTTAAAAAAGAAAACAATGAAAGAATAAATATGAAAAGTTTTTTTTTTCAACTGAAAGCAAGGAGCAGAATTAAAACTTAAAACGAACAGAAATTATTCGCATATGAGGGGTTTACCTCCTCATAATACCTAGCTCATTACGCTAAAGTATTTTTAGTAATTTCAATTATTTATTCCATGGCTTTTGTGATTCGGGGGTCATTATTAAGGAATTTGGACAAGAATTTAGCTTTAGTGTAAAAAGTGAGGTATTGACGAGGGGGGCGAACCCCCTCATATACGCAATAAAAACATACGAATATAGAAGTTCATTACGTAAGTTAATTCGCAAGTTACGTATATTTTTTACTAATGAAAACGTTCGTAAAAAATCAAAAGTTATAGTTGCCTTTTTAAGTAATCAAACAATTAGAGGGCAACTAGGCCTCCTCCCTCGCTCCTTTTTCCTCAAAATCTTCCGATTAAAACTATAAGAAAGCCATTTAGCCAAGAAAAAAATAATATACAAGTTTCGTTTTAATTATTTGTTTGCTCAGAGATCAAAACATCCATTAATTCAAAAACGTCCAGAAATTAAATAAAAAAAAGCAGAAAGTTTTTTTCTATAACTGAAAGTAAGGAGCGACATTAAAACTTATAACGAACATAAATTGCTCCGTATATGAAAGGGCTTCCTCCTCAACGCCCTCCTCAAAGTAGAGTTAAGAGAAATAGTCAAACTTTAACGTAAAGATCGGGGCGTTGATGAGGAAAAGCCCCTTTCATATACGGAGTAATGTCTGTTCGTTTTAAGTTTTATTGTCGCTCCTTACTTTCAGTTAAAAAAAACTTTGTGTTTAAATGCAAAGATTGGCCGGAAAATAACACAAACAAATTATTGTTTATATCGGCCATTATTTAAACGATTGAACTTTAGAGTAAAGAGCGAGGTATTGACAAGGGGGTGAACTCCCTCATATACGTAAGATCAGGAGATTCGCAGAATGACCCCTGAATCACACAGGCTGTTTAATTAGAATAAATAGCTCTTTCGAAATTACTAGAAAGACTTTAGCGTAAACAGCAAAGTATAGAAAAGGGGATAAACCCCCTCATATAAGCAATAATCTCTGTTCGTTTTAAGTATTAATGTTACTCCTTACTTTTAGTTGAAAAACTTGTTTTTTTTATTTAATTTCTAATCTTTTTTTAATAAAGCATGGATATCCAGCCCCCATGAAAAATTCAGCCATGGATAGATCCTTCCACGCAACCCAATCCTCTCCCCCCAGAAAAAATCCCCCCTGAAAACTTCTGTATACTTATCAATAGCAAATACTGTATGCAAACAATGGGCAAAGTTCATAACTTGCAGCCCTTCCCACAAGGACTTCAGGAGGTTAAGTCGTCCTCACAGACATAGTTATTAAATATGTTAACTATGCTGGAAGAAATGGCTATCTCAGAATTTTTATTCGGTGACTTCGGAAAAAAATGAGCGTGGGAGGGGGCCTAGTTGCCCTCCAACTTTTTTGTTACTTTAAAAGAGCACTAGAACTTCTAATTACTGTTTGAATGAGCCCTTTCTCGAACTTTCTATGACCACTGGATCGGTACAATCACCCAAGAAAAAAAAACAAAACAAAACAAAAAGACAAATTAACACGCACCTGTTATCTTTCTTCCGGCAAAAAATACAAATTTCCACATTTGTGCAGATAGGAGTTTGAAACCTCAGCGGTAGGGTTCTCTGATACGCTAAATGTAGTTGTGTGATCTTCATTGAGATTCTATTACTTTTAGGGGATGTTTTCCCCTTTTTTCCAAAATAAGGCAAATTTACTCAGGCTCGTAACTTTTGATGGGTAGCACTAACTTGATTAAACTTAGATATTTAAAATCAGCGTAAAAATCCGTTGATGTATCTATTGGCGTCAAAATTCCGTTTTTCAGAGTTGCGGTTACTATTGAGCCAGGTCACTTCTTATCTACTGTTCGTTACCACAAACCGTTTGAAAGACGAAATAAATAGTGCAACAGAGATTAAGAGATAGAGTATTTTGGACGTAATACCTTAAATTAGGTATTTTTTTTCCAAGATCACACTGCCTTTCTTTGACGAACAAATAAACATCCAAATAGGAATAAGTCCATTGATTAGACAGTGAAAACAGACTCAAAAGTGTGGATATTTCGACCTCTTATACAGGGATCGTCATCAGCAGATATACTAAAGCATTAAAATTGAAAATAACATGTTTATATGTTAGTCCCTTTTAGTACTTTCATTTCGGTCATATCCCATTATATTAGGATTTGTAACTTATCATTTCGAAATAAACCGTTCAGTTTATTAAATACAAGGAAATCTTACCTTGAGAGATAGTGTTTTAGCTAAAAAAAAGACAATAGCTACGGCTATGGCTACAAAAAATGTAGAAGACATAAGTCCAGTTTGCATGATTGGGTATGGCGAACTTGTTTGGGGTGTGTCTCCAACTTTGTGGAACAGACCAGCAGGATGAACTGGCCTCCCAATGGTTATGGGTAACCCTGGCTGGTAAGCAGAGGCTTGGCCATACATTCCTTGACCTTGAGTTGCCTCACTAGATGTGATTTGAATCATATTAGATGCTCCATTCTGGCCTCTATTGTTTATACTATTACTGGGATCGTTAATGGAGTAATCCCTGGGCTGCGAAGCTATACGCCTATTTTGTCGATTGACCGAGGGATATCCGTGAGATGCATTTACTCTCTGTTCATTTTGTCTTCTGGTTATTCTAGATCCAACGGGATCACTACTTACTGTGGCGAGGCACAAAAGAATAGTGAACCAATTCTGAACCCTGAAAGAAAATTTTGTTAAATTAACTGTATTTTAGCGAAACCTGTAACTTTCAATAAATGATTAATAAAGGCCGCCTGTTAGCCGTGACTATTTTAGGGGCGGCTACCCAAAGTAGCATTTAAACCCAGCACTTCCAAAAGCCCCTGATTTTCTGAGTTTCCCTGGATTTCATAAATCCAGATGCGCTGCCTAAATAAAGAGTGCCCCTTCATTCCAGTAAATATTCCACTGATGATGATCCCTCAGAGCCCTTAGGATCAAGGTCATATGCTCCAAAAATGACTAAATACTTTTTTCCAGAACGGCACAATTCTTATATCATTAAGTTCTTCGACTAAGGGAGTCCCAATACACAAAAGAGGGTCAAAATGCTGAAATATATAAAATCTAATAGAAACAAACGATTTGTCATGTTCTAGCACACACAACATATGTCATCCAGCTCTGTTATCTTGGAAAAAAACGACTCGATATTATAACGTGAATACCGCAGTGAGTTCTGCTTTTATTCAAAAATCGTCAGTTAATAATGAAACGAATATTGTAGTGATTACCTAACTTTTGGATAAATTGTCAGCTGATGATGACCTTTGTAGGTAAAAAAAGAGATCGTGTTGTGTCTCAGAAAAGCGACACTCTCTGCCTCTGTGCCAAAAGTATCAATCGTTACCAAAGGAGAGTTAAGATTGGTGGAGATTTTCAATCAATTTGTTATGGTCTTAAACCTTGAAATAGAGGTTTTGTAAGCTTTTATGTATTTATTTAAAAAATGAAACAATCAACATTAATTTAAAAAAGGCGTTAGTTTTGCTTAGGGAGGTCAGGGACGGATCTAGAGAAAGATCTTGAGGAAGCCTAGTGTTACAAGGGCAACAATGAGAGAAGTCTTGGTGGGGCTCAATGTGACAAAGGCGCCAATAATCGACAACACAGGATAAGAGGGTACCAGAAAAAATGTTGGGGTCCCGGGGTCCCCCCGTCAACTCTCCCAGGATCTGCCAGTGAGGGAGGCGAAGATTAGAGCTGGATCTTAAAACTAATAATTCTATTGCTTTGAAGGTTATGCAAAATACATCTAAAAACTAGCTTAAATAAATTGACCCGTGGTATTTTCTAATATCTGTAGAAATCAATAAATCTAGTGCGTTACTGAAAATTGAGTTTGCTTGAGTTTTGTAGAAAATTATAATAAGATAAGATATCGTGGCTGGTGACAGACTATTGAAAAACTTAAAAAAGAGTCTTTTATTTTCTGCACGCTGCTTATGGCTTCTTAAAGCTTGTATGCTACTCATTTTTATTCCTAAGAGAAAGAGAATATACCGTTTTTGTTCAGTTTTGTGTTTTCAGTAAAGCACTAATTTTTAGAATTCTACAGAAATTGGAATATACAGAATTGGAGTGAAACAAAATTATTGTTCGTTTCTAAATGTTCGTTGTTCATCTTGGTTTTTCACTTCCATAAGATGAAATTTTTCTTTAATTGATTTACATGAGAAATGCCGATGCGTATATTTTTTTCTGCTTTTTTCTCCATTCCAAGGGTAATCAGCGGCTGTGAACCAGGGGTGTAATTTTCTTTAAGATGGGGGGGGGGAAAACTGCCCCTCCCAGACGTCGGTTTGCTCTCTAATCTAAATTTTCTCTGTAACCTCTAATCATCAATTTAAAATTAGAGACCTCCTGACGATTCAAAGCCTTGAGGTTGAGTAGGTGGGATTTGAAAACACATGATCATGGGTGTTTCGCTGGATTTAAGGAGGTTCTCATAGCTCAATCATTTTGATTAGAAGCCAAATTTAATCGATTAGATGCTTGACCGTAGTTGGAATGACTCAAGCGGTTATCGGATCTGATTGACCGTATATGTCCATTTTGAGGAAACTTTGTGTCAAGAACTTGTCAATAATCATGGCACATCTCCAAGCTCAGAAAGTCAAGTTCGCAAGTCCGAGCATGAGTTCATTTTGTTTAACGACACAGTTATACGGTCTGTCTAACGATACGAGAATTGGATGGCTGTAGAAGGGTTGATTGATGCATGATTAAAGCACACATCAATCGATTGATCGTCTAGGACCTACTTTTCAGATGAAGCATCAAGCATACTGACAAAACAGAGAAATTGTTGTGATGAAAAAATAGCTTGTCCCTATGACTGTTAGTATTACATAATTAGATAGGTTTGATTTTTTAACTTAACCCTCACTAACATTTTTACAAATCTAACAAGAATTTTTCAAAGGGAGAAAGATTTTTTTGTCTACCCTGTCCCGCGACCCGTCTAGGTGTTGATTTTTTTTTCGTTGCAAAATGGCCTTTTTATATTTTCATTGAAAAAATTTAAAAACAGCAAAATTATCCAAACCCCATCCAAGATTTTGAAAAAAATTACCCTTCTAACGTCCGTCAATTGACGCGACCTCCCCCTCTTCCACCTCTTGTAGTAATTGAAAACTAAAAAATAACGCCCAATGAACAAAATTTATTTATTTATATTATTGAAAATAATTGATTTTTGGTTTGTAAATTCTTAAAGAAAGAAACATCACAAACAAAAACATTGCTCTTTATCTATGCAACAAAGTGACACACATATTGAGATAAAAGAAAAAAAATATGTTGACTTTTTTTTGTTTCGTTGCCTAATTTGCAAAAAATATTTCTCTGAGGCTCGTTTTATACACACAAGAAATAGAACGAGTAAAAATCAATAAGAAACTAAGTTTTTCTCACGGGAGTAAATAGTGGAATGTAGAATTAAACGAAAAAAAATTGTTACTTGTAGATTGCGCTAGATATACAAAACTTGCTCAAATTAACTGACTCGATGATTGTTTTCGAATGTCTATAGAATTCTAAAAACTTGCGCTTTTGCTGACAATTGAGCTTGATTGGGTTTTCGTGAGGATCATAAGTGTATACTAAACACTTTCGATGTAATTGTTGATGAAAGAGTATTTAGAGACTTAGAGCTTCATCTTTGTTTTTGCCGTTTTTAATGTTTATCCTCCTAAAAATAACCCCGGAAAACACTCCCTCTCCCCCGAGGAAAATACCCCCTGTGGAAAAGTACCCCCAGAAAATCCTCCCGCAAAACTTCCCCTGTGGAAAATACCACTGGAAAGTACTCCTCTTGTGCAAAATACCCCCCGAGGAAAGCACCCCCCCCCATGGAAACAGTTTTTTTTAAATTTGAAATTTTTATTTGAGTTGTGTTTTTTTTTATAGTTTCGTTGAGAAGTGCTAAGGAAAGTGAAAAAGAGGAATTCATTCAACATAAGTATGTCAAAAACTTATCCTAAAATAAGTATCCTAAAATTCATCATTTTTGAAAAACCTCCATATAAACTTGTGCAATTTCTGTCAGTGGTGGGTACCAAAGTAAAGAAAGAATAAGATAAAAATATAGGCGAAAAATCATCAAAATTAAGCTAAAAACATATGGTACCAAAAGCTTAAGAAAATTTAGCTTTCCTTTGAAAGCATAGTTAGCTTTGGGAACCGACAAATTCTTGTTGTTTAAATTTTTAAGGACGAAAGTGTTGTCAAATTCGATCAGTTTTGTTTTCTTATCTTTCAAGTGTAAAGCTACCACAAATCAACTTCAATGAATAAGTGAAACCCGAAACGAACAGAAATTACAGTAGATAACCTAGTTTAACTCAAAACGAGCAAAAGTTAAATGGAATAGGGCTGACAGTCTTCTCAAGACCAGAATATAATTTGCGCTTCACAAAAGAAAAAAAAATATCTCCGTGAATTCTCATTTAATATAAATATTCTGATATTTATTTCCTAAAGTCTTAATACTTCTTTATTTATTAGAGTCAAAAAAGTGAAAACATTTAAAACATATTTTATTTTCAGTAAAGTTAAAATTATATTCTGGTCTTGAGAAGGTGTGGGTTGTCACCCCTACTCATGTTAATTTTGCTCGTTTTGAGTTTGACTCGATTATTTATTGTAATTTGTTCGTTTTGGGTTTAACTTATTTATTGATGGTGATTTGTGGTAGTTTTACGCTTAAAAAATTATTTCAATTTATTTCTACTCATTTTTGGCTTAATGAAGCTCTTTGACAAACTTGTTTTGTGGAAAAAGTGTTTAAAATTAATTTCTGTTTGTTTTTCATTAACATAGTCTTTTTCATGGAAGAAAAAAATCTATATCTTTCTGTTTTTTTCTATTAGAATCCACAGTTTTTGACTTAGAAGACTATTTGGCTTTATTTCTGCTCATTTTTGGTTTTATGAAGCTCTTTACTTTTCTTTAAAAAAATAGGTTTTGTGGATAAAGTATAAAAAAATTAATTCGTACAAAAAAAACTTACGTGAATGTTATTAAGAATTTTTTTTTTATAGAGGTGTGTCGATGAAAGAGTCCAGGCTCTATGGCCTTCATCTGCCAAATTATTCCTTTAAAGAGAATGTATCACGAGGGCGTTAGCCTAACTCGTTTTGGTCGGGCTGCTCATGAGCAGGGTTGCCAACTTTCTGTTCGGTGAGTATGTCCCCTGAGCATCCAAAAATATATCATTTTCAGACAAAAATTATTTCTATATTTTCTCTATAATATGTCCATTATATCTTGACATCTCACAAACTTGTTGTTTTTTAAGACTTGTGCTATTGATCAAAAATACTTTGTAAAGTTGATAGTTCACATCAAATATAATGAAAATGAAAAAAGTAATTTGATTCATTCATACAATTAAAATGCATCCAAAGTTGATAATCGTATGTAGAGTGGTAGCGCTGCCGAAGTAAAGAACGATGTAGGCACAATGTATTATTGATTGATTTTTTTTTATACCGTGGCACTTTGTATAGATTGAGTTGTCGTGGAAACTGATTAGAGGGCAACACGCCCCCTTGCCTATTATTTCCCCATTTTCTTACATCAAGACTACTACAAGTGCGTACTTCCCTCTTCTAAGCCCCTCTATATTTACGCTAATGTTTGAGTTCTTTTCCCAATTCTTTAAAACAGAATTCATAAATATTAGGGCCGTTTAATTAGATTAAAAAGCTTTGTCAAAGTAATATAAACTTTAGTTTAACGAGCGAAGGATTTAGGAGGGTGCATTCCCACACATATATGGGCTAATTTTTTCTGTATTTTTCAGTGTCTAAGTTCAAGTTCATTTATTTATTAATCACACATACATGTATATATATGACATAGGCCCATGGGGAAGCTCGAAAAACTAGGCCTAGACAAAGATACAATAACAACATACACTACAATACAAAGATAAACATGACGGCAAAGATACAATAACACAACAATAATATGGAAGTAGCAGCTAGCCCAGGATCTTTCAATACTATTGAAGAAATTGAAATTTCAATATTATTAAATATAAATTGATACGGGAAGATAGCTGAGAGGCCCATAATCACCCAGAGCAACAAACCATACAAATAACTTTGCCTTACTAAAAAGATACTTAATTAAAAATAATCCTTAAACTAAATGAAATTTAAGTTTCCTTTTTATTAAATGGATAGAGGAAAATTGATCAATAAGAGCCTTGTGAGCATCCCAGAACCGAGCTATTGACACAAACGGAGCGAATTTAGATCTCTCAGTATTATGCTTGTCAATGTAGATACTCTTTTTTTGTCGAGTGTTATAATTATGTAAATCTTGTGATTGGGAGAACAAACTTTGATTGAGGTAATATGGCGGTAATTTCTTAATGTCATAATTGAATTTGAGATGAATTGCTCCAAAAACAAATTGTTGAGAAACTGGAAGTATATCTAGATAAGTATATATAGATGCTGTAGAAGGCTTATTTGGAAGTTCAATAGGTGATGGAATAATAGGTTTAAGGATTCTTAGGGCTTTATTTTGTAAAATCTGTATTGGTTTAATATGGCTTTTAAATGTAGATAAATATACTAGAGAACAATAATTAACATCAGTCTGAATCAGAGCAAAATAAATACTTCGTAAAGCAGAGTAGGGCAAACAAAGCTTCAACCTTCGCATTAAACCAACATAACTTAAAATCTTTAAGCGTAGATTTTGAATGTGTGTTATAAAAGATAAGCTTTCGTAAATCACAAGTCTAAGGTACTTTATCATTTTCACCTGAGGTATAGATAATAGATACTTTGAAGAAGTAACTCGGATAATACGAGGGCAGATATTTGACTTCCTGCCGTAAATTGTGAAATTAGTTTTTGATACATTTAAAGCAATAAAATTTGAAAAATACCAATCAAGAACATTAGAAAATGCAGTATTCAGTATTGCCTCCAACTCCTCGTCATTTTTTTCAGAAATTGAAACTGCCGTATCATCAGCAAAATGTGTGTTGAGACACGGGAATGTAAAAGCGCGGTGAAAATCATTTATGTAAATTAAAAAAAAAGCAGAGGACCTAGGACAGAGCCCTGAGGTACCCCAACCTTCGAAGACTGAGGTACAGGTGAAGAGAGGAAATTGCCTCCATCTAATCGTTGCTTTCTCTTATCAAGATAAGATTTAACTAGATCCAACGCCAGTCCACGCACACCACAATTATCCAATTTACGGAAAAGAATACAATGGGATATTGTATCGAATGCTTTTTTAAAATCTAAATATATTGTTGCTGGAATTTCACTTCTATCTAAGCATTCATGAATATATTGGATGAGAGCAACGATAGCATGTTTAGTATTGTGTCCAGACCGGAAACCAAACTGGGGATTTGTGAAGAAATTAGACGATTTAAAAAAGTAATAAAACCTCTTATAAATTGCCTTCTCAAATATTTTAGAAAATGCTGCCAAAATAGAAATAGGGCGGTAATTTGATGGATTTTCATTAGAGTCACCTTTGTGAAGCGGAACTGAAGTGTTGTTTTGTACTTTCAGTTGAAAAAAACTTATTATTTTCAAATCTTAGTTTCGGATTGTTAATGAGATCATGCCGGGAAAACCGGGTCCATCGAGATGGTTTCAGGCACCATCCCCTCTCTCCATTCTGCACTCACCGACACTCTTTATAACAAATGATTGGCTATCATACCTTACTATAAACAATTTCATCAAACGTAACCTGAATCAGCTTGGTCATTACTAGCAAACTACTACTCCCATCCCCCTACCTCCTCAGTACCAATAATAAAGGTTTAGATTGTAAAACATACGTGGGAACTAAGGAAAACTAGACAACAAATCCCAAACAATCCTTTAGTTTGCATCTTAAGGCTCGGTAAAGTTTAGAAAATTCTGCCAGTAAAACGCACTTATTTGGGTATCTTAGCCCCCTCCCTATACAAAAGTCTACCATCTCTCCTCAATAATAGGCCACTGCATTATGAAACAAATCACTTAAGTTGGATAACTGATATTAAGAAGGGAATTGTCACCTTGCAGCACATTTGTGGAAAGTACCCATTACACATTGATCCGTGGAAAATTCTTGCCAGACAATTTGATCCCCGCTGAACAAAATAATTCCCAATAGTTTTCTCCCTGCTAAAATTTTCCTCAGACAATACCCCCTGCAACAAATGCCCCCGCAAAAATTATTACGTACATAAAAGGAGCTGCCCCCTTCAATCTTCAAGACCTGGCTCTTTACACTAAAGTTTTTTACAGAATTTTAAAATTAGAATTTTAAACTTATCATTCTTATTAATTGGCCGTTTTGTTTTAGGAGTCATTTTTTCAAAACTGGGACAAAAAGTCAGAACTTTAGCGTACAGAGCAAGATCTTGAGGAGGGACCGACCTCTTTTATATACGTAAAACTTCTGTCCGTTTTAAGTTTTGATGTTGCTCCTTGCTTTCAGTTGAAAAAAAAACTTTTTTTGGAATTTATTTTCTCATCGTTTTTAAATACTACCACGAAATACTGCTCCCGCTCCATGACAATTTCATCCCCCACGGAAATATTCCTCCATGGAAAATTCTTTTCACCTTAAAATACCCCCCGCCTCCAGGAAAATTTCCCCAAGACGATTCCATTCTAGCTGAAAATTCCACCCAGAAAATTTCTTGCTGACGATCTCGGGTGAAAATTTTTTCTTAGTGAATAAAGACTAAGTTCTAAGACTTCGGTGGAAATTTTTCCAGGAAAAAGGCCAACAAAAGGATATGTTTCAGTAAGTTTTTTGGGAGGGGGGGGGTATTGAAAAATTTTTCGAAAATGTATCTAAATGTGAAATTAATGTCTACCCCCTTATGATTTTTGAGAAAATTTCAGGTCTCTGCTGTTGACATGAAAATATGGAATAACATTAAACCTTAAAATGAGCACGATTTATTCCTTACAGGTGGGGGACTCCCCCTATTTTATGCACACCTCCACCTCAAGGTCGCAGAAACTTCGGAGTATGCTCGTTAGATCAGAAATTGAGAGTTGTAGTCCTTTTTTAAGTCCAAAGGAATTGAAGACCAATCAGCCGCGTGGGGCGAGTATTTCCCAGGGGACATTTTCTGTGTGTGTGTGGGGGAGGGGGGGGTGTTACGAGACAGTATTTTGTGGGGGGTATTTTCTGTGGGAGTATTTTCAGTGGGGTATGTTTTTCCGTGGGGGGAGTATTTTTCACGGGGGTATTTTTTTCAGTGGGTATTTTCCGTGTGGGTATTTTTCGTGGGGGTTTATTTATATATATTTAAATCCCTCGGGAAAATTGTCCCCACGTGTAAAGTTGAGTAGCAAAAGGGAAATTAAGATAAATAAAATGAATGAAGAGAAGATTGGATTCTGGAATATTTTACATATATTCCAAAATACATGTAGAATATGTGGTTTAGAATCAAACAGTTCATGAAAACGATCTCTTCGCAAGTAGTGACTATTAGAATAATAATAAGAATTGGCTTTTTATTTCAAATCCAAGAAAGTAAGTTCATTCAGTTCGACATTACACACCGAACCCTATGTGCCTGAGAAAAATTTGAGAAAATAGGGGAACACCTCTCCCCTGGTCAAAAAAGGCAATTGATCATAATGAAAATCACTCCAGATTTAACACACTCGAGAATCCTACTGTGGAGTTTTCTAGCTACTATTTACAAAAACTTGGAATTTTTATTTTTTCACCAAGCTCAATGGTTACGTTGAGCTTGTTGAGCTCTGGGTACGTATACTTTGAGCTTCCCAGTTAGTGGACGTAGTAACGCCGCTTGGATGCACATTCGTTCCTGAAAAGTGACTTAGTTATACAAGTTAAGTAATTTAGATTCAAAAATTTCGATATATACGCCTAGTTTACGTACTCTTGATCGTAAGGTGTAAACTGTTATTATTTACTATAGTTTTCGGCAGATGTGTATCGTACAGGGGATGGGGGACAGTGGCCCTCTAATATTTTCAATCAGTTGTGTTAAAAATTTCAATTAGTAAAATACGGTGTGAGAAGGGCCAAGGTGGCTCAGTTTTGTTTTGATGGTAATCTGCGAGTTAAAATCAATGAGTGAAGATCAGTCTCGGACAGTAAAGAACTAAAATGAAATTATTTTAATAGCAATATCACTCAAATCAGTTTTTGAATCGGACCAGCCTGCCGGTAAAATCCATGGCTCCCTCAAAAAAACATTTTAGCGAGTAACACCTGTGGTTGGTTCCATACCAAGTCCACGAAAAGTGCTCTGGTAAAAATTTGTGCTCTTCAGTCTCAGTCTGTAATTTTCCTTACTTATTTTTTTCAGCCTCTATCTTACCCTTCAATGATATTACCCCCCCCTAAAAAAACAAAAAAATAGATTAAAAAATGTAAAATTTGGTACTACAGGATATTCAACACCATATGTTCTGCCTATATTTTGGAATATAGGTAGAGTATTTGAAATATCCTTCTTTTCCTCATTGTTACTATCTGTCAAACTTTCTTTTTGGCTACTCGACTTTGCCTGTGGGAGGAACTCTCCGTGGAATTTTTCGAGGGGGGAGAGGCTCACCTAGCACCATCCAGTCAGCAAGCCAGAATTATGATGCTGCCTAGAGTTTTACTTTGATAATTATTTAAACTTGCTTAGTAATGGAAAAATTTCCCATTTCTGCCTGTTTTCTCACCTTTCTAGCATATTTTTCAATATAAAAGATGCAAAGCAAGTGTTAAAACGCATTTCAATATATGGATATACAGTGGTGCACTCAGACAATAATGAAGGGGGGAGGCTGATAAGGGGTCCCCGGGCCATCAACGGAAGAATTTTAAAATTCTGAATAAAAAGGTAATTTAAGGTATTACTTTGTTTATTTTAGCTCTTTAAATCTAAGTCTTGAGCAGGGAATATGGAATGAATGATAAAACCGAGCTGATTAAATAACATTTAAAAACAGAATGCGATTTTTTTCTTAAGGGGAGGGGGCTAAAGCCCCTTTTCACCCTCCCCCGGAGTTGCGCACCTGTGGATATAGCAAAGCTAAATCTCACCTTACAAAACTTAGATAGCCTAGGCTATCGAGCAATAACAAAATTTCGTCTTATACTGAACCATTAAAGCTGTTGGACTACTGGGTAGTATGATGTGTCAAAAACTTACACAAAATATATACATCTAGCAATCAGTATTATAGGTATGTCTAACGTTAATGCTATATGTTGAGACTGGGTTTTTGGAAGAGATTCATACAAATAGCTTAAAAGCAGAATTGTTGACAAACACAAAATCTCAGGTGACACTCTGGAAGTTTTGTTCTGCATTTATGCCTGTATGTGCTAGCAAATAGATTTAACTTACATTATTCAAGGCTTTTAGTACTAATTCTCCACTGAAAAACTAAATTGAACTAACTTTCAGTCTCACTTTTGATTTTTCCGGATGAAAGTGAATCCGGGTTTGAAGGTTACTAAAAAAAGGTTATTCTAGGTTATTTTACTTATTTGTAGTCGACAATGCGTCAGCCCATGAGCAGCTTACTCAGCCAGGATCCTGAATCTTTATTTCAAGGACGCTGAAAAACTGACATTACTAAATAGTCTGCTTTGATTTATTCTTCGTCTTTTCCTTAAGGTTGTCAAAGTGCACAGGACTTGGTATCTGCAACAGCTGAGTACTTTTTCATATTGCTGATAATTTGAAACGTGCTGTTAGCAGTCACCATCTGTGTCATTTTCATACTTGCAGCCTTGTAGCATCCTTGCAGCCTCTTTCCTGGGGATGTAAGATCTCGGGGGGGGGCTTTAAAAAAATTGCAAATCCTTTATTGTCCAAAAGTCTCTAGATAACAGGGGGAGGGGTGTTGGCCCAAGGACCCCGTCATGTGAAGCGCTCAGTGAAGTAGGGTTATATGTGCAGGCGAAACAAATGATCATTCATCCTATGTATTGCAAAATACAACTTGATCACAACTGTGCAGATCTGTATAAAATCGCATTTGGTAGGACGACATTTAAAGTACAATATGTTATAAGCAGCTTGAACGCAACGAAATAGACAAGGAATTATAGATTATAGGTTTTATTAAGCAAAATAATAATAATGGTAATAGGATTACATCTTTTCTAAAAAACTGGCAAGACCGCACTCTGGAATGCATGAACTTGCAAACTTTTACTGAGCTGACGGCATTAAAAGAAAGTAATGTTTAATTTTTTTCAAGCACTTTCGTAGAGTCGTGGGTCGGGGCAGATACGTATGAAGGAGGGACCCCTGGACTCCCAAAATATCAAGATTCTCATATTTTGTATAATGTGCTCATTTTTTTCCAAAAATTCTTATATACCCCTTTGAAAAATTTAGCCTCCCTCCCAGAACGAAATATTGCGTATACGTGTCGGTTCGTCATTTTGGAATACTCTTCTGAAGTGCATTTGCGGAGTTACAGAAATATTATTTCAGTACACTCTTTTGAAAGGTCAAATAAAAAAAACAAAGATTCGTTTTGGACAGCGGAAAGAGCAGAATCGCCCTACCAAGGGTGCGGGCTTAAAAAATCTTAAAATTTAAATAAGAATGGAACATTATTGAAGCAATACAGGGTGTTTAATGTAGTCCAGCAGCATTACGATCATTTCAAGAATGGAGCACTCAAGTACCGCTATCTTTAACCAGAAGTAGCCAAAAACGGCACCAGAACTGTCAAAATTAGAAACTGGACTAGAAGTACCAATTTTGAAACACAAGGACAATGTACGTTTAATTTTTTTTTGTAAATAAACATTAGCTTTTCTTACTTTTTTCTGCAAGTACGGTACCTCATATTTTGAATGGTTCATTCATTTTAGATACACGAACGCGTGGATTTTCATAGATATATTAATTTTCGCTAAAGGCTTAGTCATTTGAGCCTTCAAATGTTCTTTACAAGTGGATCTAGGTATTGCTTTATCGAATAAAGTGAATTGCTCCGGAGCTGCTATTTATATATAAAGAGGCAAGATCATTCAAAATGTTTGCTGATTATTTCATTAGGGTAGATACCAGTTTAATTTGGCATATAAAAATTAAGTAGAAAATGAGAAAATATACACTTTGATGCCTATTCTATGCTATTTTAAGTGTAAGAACTATTACCATTGCAATGACGCCTCACCCTCCAGCCCCTAATTTGGCCAGATACGGCCTTAGACTATACGGCCAGATAAGAGCTTGCTTGTTTTGTGGATTTGTGCTTTTATTTGTGTTTTTTCTTCATAGGGAGTTTATTCAATATTCCAATCAAAGTGAATTTGAAAAAAAAAACAATAATAGCAGCAGCAAAATCATCAATTTTTGCACATAGCCTAAGGTTAAATCTGTTTTTTTCTTATGCAATAATAAAGACATTTTGTATAGAAAATTATTTTTCTACCATCTGATTTTCTGCCTAAATGAACCCGGTATAGATTATTCCTCTCCTAAGGCAAGCGCGAAAATATATGAATTTTTTACCTAAGCGCATTGTTTTTAGGCTAATTTGTCAGCAATAGTCGGTTCAAAATTCAAAATGAAACCAATAAAAAAGAAAGGGTCTTTTGCACATAGCTTGTTGCTATGTTATTTTTTTTTATAGAAACAATAAAAAATTTATGCAGCTTAGGGTTGTATTTGTCTTCATTAGGGAGCCGGGCAAGGGGGGGGGGGTGGCTGGTATGTAATTAGAGTAGCATTAGTTTGGTACATGGCATTTTCCTTTTTTTCTACCTGAATCCTATCCTATAGGCTACTATCGGTTAAAACAATTTTTTCACCGTTTCTTCTAAAGTAAACACTGTAAAAACAAATTACTTACTTCATCAGATTCAGATAACTTATTTTTATTGATTTCTTTAGTTGATTTTTAGGTGGTTCCAGTTTAACGAAGACCTTAAGCCTATAAATTATATAAGCGATGTACAAAATAGCAATACACGAAATATATTGAATATGATACCCATCGCCTTGCATATTACCCTAAGCAATATACAAAGTATCGCTGATTTTGTGACTGTGCATTATGCCCAGTCTTACTCATTAGAACTTTGTCCAAAACTCAAACTGAAGCCAATTTTAAACGAAGTTAAAAAAATTGTTAGAGTGTTTGTCTATGGTATAGGACAGATATCAGATAGAACAAAAAAAGAATATGACATAATAATATCATCGTAATTTTATTTCATGTCCTCTGAATGGGAGAATATATAACCCTAAGATACACAAAAGTTTGCTAAATTTGGAATTTGGAATATAACCCTAGGTTATATACGAAAAATTGCCGTTTTAAAATTTCTTTATTTTGAGTTTTGAATCAACTGCTGATAAGAAATAAGTGAAAATCCCCAACAAATCCACTAAATAGGTCAACTTTTGTATAAAGCGTAAACCTATAGTCGGCTCTATTCGGAGGTTGGGGTGGGATTTGATACCCAATTGCAATGCTAGTGGCTATTATATTTGAAAAGAGCACAAGTCGAGTAATCAAATGGTATATTTCCTCTTTTTTCTGTATGAATTTTGTTCTATAAGCCATAAATATTATTAATAAATAAAAACATAAATAAATCAAATGTTTGGAGCTATACAGCCTATTCAATGAAGCAGTTCTTTTTGTATTTTATGTCTTCTGCTTATATTTGCTTACTCCTGCTTATCCAGAGCATAAAAGACACAATTGGCGATATCTATACCCAAAATTAGCACATCTGTGGAATTCCACACTTTCAAACTATTTGAAGTCAATTTGTAATTGAAAAATAAAAAGAACTTGTAGAAGAGAAAAAGAAAACGTGTGTTAATTAGCCAAAAAGTATAAAAGATTTATTTGGTCTGGATTTGGAACTTGTGGTACAGTTTCTAATTTTTGGACCTCAGGACTTTTTTAGGGTATTACGTAAATAAAACTGCTGAACCACGATCACCATCCTACAACAAGATGTAAAGTGATCAGCTGCTACGCTTCGGCCTGTCCGTCAAAGAATTTGATGCTCCTCTTGGTTCAGTCGAATTCATATCATTTATGGCTTCCATTATAATTTGTTCGAGTTCAGAAGCTTCTCTTTGTGGTAGATTTGTAAAAAATCCTTGGATGGGAGACTCACCACTCACTGAAGAGCCAGAATCCCCTGACAGAGACGATAACCAATTGAACAAACTCGAAATTATAGCTGGAAAAAAAATACAACCATTACATCTAATATGAGTTTGCCGCTACTGAAATATAGGATTGAATGTAAAAATTTTAGGAGTTTTTTGGAGGCCGAATAGGAGGATTCATGGAGCTGAAGCTGTGTGTTGCATGGCTCATGCTTGCAGCAGTAGCTGCAACCTAGTAAAGAGTGAACCACAGCCCATAGTAACACAAAATTAAAAAGAAGTATTTTGAAAAAAACTGCAGCCTAATGAACAACATTTGCCGTCTGACACTAATTCACGAATAGTAATTATTATTTCAGTTCGTTTTAAAAGTAAAAGTTCATTGCAAAAAAAAAATTCATGGTGATTTAAAAAAAAAAAACCTTGAAAATGGCGTCAGATCAAAATGAAAAGTGTACAATTGGAATCAGTATAGTCGAAAACCTGACATAGAGAAATAACAGTTGCCCTCCTTGAAAAACAAGGAAAATCACTTTTTTGTATCGCTAGCACTGATCTGTCTTCCGTTTTTTTTCTCCAGGCTTAGCGGGTTACCAGAACATCATAAAGTGATGCTTAGTCGCTCACTGAAAAGCTATTTCTCATATCTACCTGGTTTTTATAAATTATGTCATCTGCAAGTGCCATATGGCACTAAAATGGCAGTTCTAGTGCCATTCCTCAAGGGGCGGCGCTAGCGCGTTACCAGAACATTGTAGAAAGATTTTTATAGATTATTTTCTTATAGATTTTTCTATAGAAAAATTATTTCTTTTTTGTATAAAAGATATTGTTCATATCTACGTTCTTCCTGTAAGTTCCACCATCTACAAGTTCCAAATGGCACTAAAAAGGCACTTTTGGAGCCATGTCTCAAGTGGATATTCTGGGGCCATTGGGCTAGCAGAACTTTTAAGAGTTATGTTAAATGGCTCTCTTTAAAGCTATTGCTCTTATCTGTGTGCTTTTTATCAATTCTAGCATTCATAAGTGTGATATACCACTTAAAATAACACTTTTGGTGCTACTTCTTGAGTTGAAAAGCTCTGAAGTACAAAACAGGTACTATTATAACAATTAAGTTCCAGAACCCATAAGTGGAGGTTTACTAGAACCTCTCCTGTACACTCCAGCTCCCAGCCCCCAGCCCCCTTAGTAAGTTTCATAAATCGTTTTCTCACCAATAAGCTGCTGCAACATTAGCAGTCTACCACACCCATCATAGATGGATGTTTAATGGCTCAATTAAAAGCTACTGCTTATATTTACTAGGTTTTTACAAATTCTACCATCTGTTAGATTTCACAGATTTCAATGTTAACTAGTTTCTTGGGAGAATTGGCAAAGAAATTTTTGTTATGGTTGAAGCAATAGCTGCAGTAAAGAGTGAACCACTGCCCCTAGTAATTAAAGTTAAAAACGTCAAAACGGTCTTTTTTCTTCTTTTTCCAGGCCTAGCGGGCTACTAGAACATCAAAGAGTGATGCCTAAGAGCTCATTCAAAAGGTATTTCTCATATATACGTGGTTTATATAAATTCTGTCATCTGCAAATGCCATATGGCACGAAAAATGGCAGTTCTCAAGGCCAGTTCCCAGACTTTATATGCCAGTTCTTAAGGGGTGGGGCTACCGGGCTACCAGAACATCGTAGATAGATTTGAGAACTTCCGCTCATATCTACGTGTTCTTTTTTGTCAACTCTACCATTCGTAAATGAGATATAACACTGAAAATAAAACTTTTGGTGCGACTTCTTAAGTGAAAAATTTTGAAAGTAAGTAGTGATACCTCAATTTACTTAACGACATCCGTATCCCGTCATAACCACGACAGAAGAGACGCAGACCACAAGACGCAGGTGTCTGTTACGTCATAAGGAATGTTTACTTTTGCATCTTATGTTTGCTTGTTACAGAATACTTGCTATGATTCTTAAAAAAACCACGAACCCCCGCCAGATCAAGATTCCCCACCTTCAGAGTTCCCACAAAATCCGAAGTTCCTTGAATTTTACATAGTAGTTTCCTTGGTTATTATGATAAAAACCTACGAGGTTTAGGGGTTTGTTTACTTCAGGATTTCCTTGGGTTTTGCCGAATAGGTTTTTTGATTCGTCAAAAAAAACTTTCAGGGTTTCTTTACTCTAGAATTTCTAAGATCGTTACCTAAGGGTTTCTTTGATTCTTTCAAAAACCTACGAGATCCTGCCAAATCAAGATTTCTTTCGTTGTTAAATAATAGAGAGTATTAAAAAAAAAACCTCAGGGCCCGCTAGTGGGGAAGCTTCAAGATGCCGAACCCTAGCGAGCAATTCTACCAGGCCCCTAGCATCCATTTCCGACGGGGGCCCCTAACAACCAATAAAATAATAAGAATTTTTATCTTTTAGATTCATTGATCCGCGATAAAACTTCGGTAGGTAATCGATTATGTAATTTAACCATCTTGTAGCCTATGTACACAGGTATGCTCGTTCAAGATTTTATCTAAAATACGTGGTAAATTCTGCGTAGTAAAGAGGAAAGAGAAAGACTTTTGATCATATATGAAGGTGTACCATATTCTAGCCACAATAGTACTCTCGCTTTTGTTTCATCTCTGATAGCACAATCAAGTTCCAATAGATTAAAAGACTATTACTAAAAAATGGGCTAAGAACACGCCTCCAATGTTATCTGTTAACATCCTCTAAAGCACTGCTTAACAAGTAGGTGTACTTCAAATGTAAGCGATTTTCAGTATTCGATTGTCTCCTCTGAGTATCAATTACTGCAGCCATATGGGAACTCGCAATTCATTTAATTATTCTAGTGCGTGTGAGCAGGAAATTCTCCTTGTGTGCAATAGGCTATCATGTAGAATGTATTCGCCGAATCAAAATGTTAGAAAGACTTTCATAGTCCAACTGGTTAGCACTCCATTCCATTGAGGGGAATCCCTTTCGAGTCCTAATTCTCGACAAAAAAATCTTTTTAATATAAGGGTTCTCTAAGAAAAAAGTCTTGACAGAAAATGAAATCTTAAAAAGAAAAAAAAATACAATGAAAGAAAAAAACGCCATGAAACAAAATGAAATTCCGAAGAAAAAATCTCTTAAAGTATTATGTAACATCCAACGCTTTCACTGGCACTACGTAACACTCCACAAGTATGTCCTCCACAGTTACAAGCGGGGATCCCCCACGGAGCCGGAGGAAACAAATCACGGTATAATGCGTAATCCTTAAAATAAGTAAGCATTCCCCTATTACATCTCAACCAAATAAATCTTGAAACGTTTTGAAAAAACATCTTGTCGGTGAAATTAGTTGTTAGGGGACTCCAATGGAATTGAATACTAGGGCCTCCGTTAGAATGGATTGCTATGGGACCCTGCCGAGATTTCTTACTGGGGCTCCGGTTGAATTGGATGCTAGGGGTCCGGTTGTTAGGTTAGGTCAGGGAGGCCGGTGAAATTGGATACTAGGGTCCCTCGGTGGTTAGATTAGGGGCCTGATGAAATTGGATGCTATGGTCTCGATGGAACTGGTTGTTAGACCCCCTCCCCCAGTGAAATGGAATGCTAGGGCCCCGGAGGTCAGGCTAGGGGTCCAAGTAAAATTGGATGCTATGACCCCCAATGGAATTGCATGCTAGGGCCCCATTGGAATCGGAGGCTAGGGCCCCATTGGAATTGGATGCTAGGGGGCCTGGTAGAATTGATTGCTACGGTTCAACGTCTTGAACATTCCCCACTAGCGGGAGCTCAAGGTTTTTAAAGAATCTCCATTATGTAACAACCAAAGAAATCCTGATTTGGCTGGATCTTGTAGGTTTTTTAAAGAATCAAAGAAACTATTTGGTAAGAATCTTAGAAATCCTGGAGTAAAGAAACCCTAAAGTTTTTCTTAAGAATCAAAGAAACCATTAAGTAAAACCCAAAGAAATCCTGAAGTAAACAAACCCTGGCTCGCGTAGGTTTTTAATCATAATTACATGAAAAAACTAGTTTTTTTAACTGAAAGTAAGGAGCGAAATTAAAACTTAAAACGAACAGAAATTACTCCGTATATGAAATGGGTTGTCCCCTCCTCAATCCCTTGCTCTTTACGCTAAAGTTTTTAGTTGTTTTAAAAAAGCAGAATTGTGGCAAAGAGTCAAACTTTAGCGTAAAGAGCAAGGGATTGCGGAGGGGACAACCCATTTCATGTACGGAGTAATTTCTGTTCGTTTTAAGTTTTAATGTCGCTCCTTACTTTCAGTTAAAAAACTAGTTTTTTTATGTAATTCCTGAACGTTTTTGAATTAATGCATGTTTGATTTCGGCTCTCCACACATAAATTATTAAAATGAAATTTGCATATTAATTCCTTTTTTGGCTAAATGGCTTTCTCTTAGTTTTGATCAGACGATTTTGAGAAATAAGGGATGGGGAAAGCCTAGTTGCCCTGCAATTTTTCAGTTACATAAAAAGGCAAATATAAATTTTAATTTTTAACGAATGTTTTTATTAGTAAAAAACATACGTAGCTTAAGAATTAGCTTACGTAACAAACTTTTATATTCTTACATTTTTATTATGTATATGAGGGGGTTAGTATCCTCGTTAATACCTCGCTCTTTGCACTAAATCGTAAGTTTTGTCCCAATTCTTTAAGAATGACCCCTGAATCTGAAAGGCCGTAGAATAAATAGTTGAAATTACTAAAAATACTATAGCATAAAGAGCGAGGTATTTATCTCCTCCTAGATACCTCGCTCTTTATGCTAAAGTATTTTAGAACCCCTCATATGCGTAATAATCTCTGTTCGTTTTAAGTTTCAATGCTACTCCTTACTTTCAATTGAAAAAACTTTTCCATGTTTATTTTTTCATTGTTTTTTTTATATTAATTTTAGAAAATCCTGCGCCCTTTTCATTGAATTTCTCTTCCCCCATGACATAATTCTCCAAGGAAAGATCCTTCCACATAGCTCCCTCCCATCAACCCCACCCCCAAAACCAAAAAAAAATCCCCTGAAAACGCTGTACACTTCCCAGTAACCATTATTATATGTAAACACTGGCCGAAGTTTGTAACTTGCAGCCCCTCCCCCAGGGACTGTGGAGGAGTTTGTAAGTTTGTAACGGTTTATCCCTTCTTATGATTGCTTTTCAGATAATCCCCTATTTTTGCAAATGTGATGCACTCATTTTTTAAGCATTTCTCAGGAAGGCTTATTTTAAAGCTATTGCTCTTATCTACAAGCTTTTTATAAATTTTACCATCCATAAATGCAATATAGCAGTAAAATTGGCACTTTTGGTGCCGCTTCTTAAGTGGGAGCGTTTGGAAGCATAAAACGGTACCATTGCAATAATTATGGTCCAAAGCCCTTAACTGAAGGTTTATAAGAGCCCCTCACGTATACTTCCCGTGCAAACCCTCTTAGTAAGTTTCATAAATCACCTACTCATCTTAAAAGTAAAAGCTTATTGCGAAAATAAATTAACTAAAACTAATAAGTTTCCGACAAAAATATACCAAAAATTAAGCATGAATGATCAACAGTTATGAATTGAACGTCCAAACTTCACTCTGCAATGAAGCCTCTGTGGTAGTTCTAACGATGGTAATTGAGGAGAAGTGACGCTCGTCCCCCTTTAGTTTTTTTGCTCCTGCCTAGGTTTTGAAAAGCACCTTTTTTGGTCACTTTATTCTAAAAGATACTTTTTCATTTGAAGAAAATGGGGGAAAGAACCGAAAGTGCTTTTTTGTGAGAACTTGCTATCAAGTAATATCTATAAAAAGTGAACAGGTATAAATAAGTGTTTAAATGAGCCCTTAAACAGCTCTCTTTTGTTACAGTAGCCTTCTAGTTTCTGTTAATAAGTAGGCGATTTATAAAGCCCTGTCTTCATTATGGCTTTTTCAGGCGAAGTTGGCCGAGTAAAAACAGCTTTTTGCTCATCAAAAAACCAACTTTCTTGGAAAACATATATTGTTTATGAAGTATGGATAGCGAACTTCTTATTACAGACTTAAAGTGTTTCGTAGCTGTCATTGTTATCTGCAGTATTTTCTAGAGGTGCTTATCTCCCATAGATCAGTAATAATTCGAAATTTTAAATGAAATATTAAAAGAAAAAGTTTTCAACGGAGACTGAGGACTTAAAAAATGTTCAATTTCACGATTATGTCTTTAAGATAATTTTAATTGTATAATGAAAGTTACTGATGCTTCACAGATTCGTTTATTGTTGCCTGGCGACATACTCAATTTTGACTCTTAAATCAATATTCCCGTTTGTTAAGCTTAACTTTTGTGTTTTCAGTAAAGCGCTAGTTTTCTGTAATCCTAAAAGTATAGGGAAATGTTTATTTGTATTGGTTTTATTGATGGATATTAAATAGGCTGTGAAGTAATAATTTTTCTCCTATTTAAATTTCAACTTCGCTCTTTATTTCCTTCGGAAACATTTGCTTTTTAAATTAAGTCAGTAACGAGCCTATAGCTAGTCGGAATTTAAAAGCACTTTTTATGCTATATTTTCCTTTGAATTCTTTTCTTAATTTTTGTGATAAAATTGGAACATACGGTAAAGTTATGTATTTGATTTTCTTATTTTACCAATCCTCTTCACTTACTGTCGGTTCAATTAACCTTTTCTTTCTTTTTTTACTGTCTGAGAAGCCATCTTTTCAGGATATCCATATCTAATAAAAAATATTTTATGACTACTAATATATTTTGGTGATGATAATATCAGTACTGTGTCAACTAAAGAAATTGAATAGATCGAATCCTTTATTTAGCCGTTAGAGATTGAATCCTTTCAACTTGAATAGGGTCATTTGACATAAAAGATAAATAGCATTTATTGTTTGAAGGTTTCCGATAAATCGAAAAAGCTAATTCGATATTATCTATATGAAGCCGTATATCCAAAACAGTAACTTTTTTTACTTATCTTACAATTGTAGAAAGTAATTCCCCTTATAAATGATTAAAAATTTTCGAGAAAAACTCCAATTTCTGTTTTCTCAAAATTCCAAATAACCAAAATATCATCCATATATCTTACCCCAAATATAGGCTATTAAAAACAAACCTGTAATAAAGTACACGCGTTTCTAAAAACGTGGGCTATAACTTATCTTGTAATAATAGACTATTTAAATTGCACAAATAGTCACATAATTTCTTACCATCTTGTTCGTTTTGAAAAGAATTCGTCTTGCCTAGGAAATAATTATTATAACAGTTAGAATTGGGGTATTTTTGCTAAAAAAGGAACTTAGGGAAAGCCAAGGAAAAGACTATAAACAATTTGATAAAAACAACAAATAAATCGAATGCAAGATTCAAGATTGAAAATAGGAGCAAACTGTAAATACTAGTTTTTCTTTTCGGCCTGAAACTTATATGATACCTTAGGCTAAGAGGACCTAAATGCAGAAGGAAAACAAGAAATATTGCTTTCCCTCAAAATACTGCCTGAAAAGGATCGGAAAAGCGCCAAAGACTTTTTTCCCACCCACTTCAAACGGAAGAGGCTAATTCAGAACCTTGCAAGGGGGATCATTCAGTTAAAAATTGAAATTTCTACTGTCCTTTTTAAAGGCTAAAAGTAACTGGGGGGTAACCAGCCACCTTTTCGGTTCCGTTTATGATGCCCGGCTTTTCTATACCCCCAATAATGTTAAATTTTAAGATATCAGTTTTGTTCAGAAAGTTGGCAGTGCCTAATAAATTGAGCCCTTAAACAAGTCTCTTTTGGTACAGTAGTCTTCCAGTTTGTGCTACTCAGTAGGTGATTTATAAGGCCCCGTCTTCCTTATGGCCTTTTCAGGCGAAGTCGACCGAGTAAAAACAGCTTTTTGGTCATCGAAAAAACATCGCTCCAGAAAAAACATGTAGTGTTTTGTGAAGTATGGATAATGAACTTAATGCTACAGACTAAAAGTTTGTCGTAGCTGTCAAGGTTATCTGTAGTATTTTCTAGAGGTGCTTATCAAACAGTTCGTGGTAAAAAAAAAACTGTAGTAAGGGGCGACCCGGTTCAATAATAACCAAAAGTCTAAAAAACGGAATTTCGATACCAATAGTTACATCATAAGAATCACATTTTAATGCTGATTTTAAATATAAGTTTTATAAAGTTTAGTCCTACCCATTAAAAGTTACGAGCCTGAGAAAATTTGCCTTATTTTAGAAAATAGGAGGAAACACCCCTTAAAAGTCATAGAATCTTAACCAAAACCACACCATCAGATTCAGCTCATTAGAAAACCCTACAATAGAAGCTTCAAGCTCCTATCTACAAAAATGTGGAACTTTGTATTTTTTGCCACAAGACTGACCACTGATGTGTGTTTATTTATTTTTTTTTCCAGGGGTGGTCACATCGACCCAGTGGTCCTATAATGTCGTGAAATGGCTCATTCTAACGGAAATTAAAAGTTTTAGTGCCCTTTTTAAGTGACCAAAAAAATTGGAGGGCATCTAGGCCCCCTCCCACGCTCATTTTCCCCCAAAGTCACCAGATTAAATTTCTGAGATAGCCATTTTTGCCAGCATAGTCAAACAACCTAATAACTATGTCCTTGGGGACAACTTATTCCCCCAAAGTCCCCATGGAAGGGGCTGCAAGTTACAAACTTGGACCAGTGTTTGCATATAGTAATGGTTATTGGGAAGTGTACAGACACTGTCAGGGGAATTTTTTGGTTGGAGTGGGAGTGCTTGAGGGGTTGGGTTTATGCGAGGGGAGCTTTCCATGGTGGAATTTGTCATGGGGGAAGAGAATTTCCATGAAGGGGGCGCAGGAATTTTGCATTTAAAAAAGTGCTAAATATGAAAAAGATAAAAGATATAAAGATAAAAAAATAAATATGAAAACGTTTTTTCAACTGAAAGTAAGGAGCAGAATTAAAACTTAAAACGAACAGAAATTATTATACATATGAGGGGTTCAACTCCTCCTTATAACTAGCTCTTTACGTTAAAGTAATTTTATTAATTTCAAGTATTTATTCTACGGTCTTTGTGATTCAGGGGTCATTCTTAAGGAATTGGAACAAAATTTAAGCTTTAGTGTAAAGAGCGAGGTATTGACGCGGGGGCGAACCTTCTCATATACGTAATAAAACATACGAATATAAGAGTTCGTTACGTAAGTTAATTTGTAAGTTATATATATTTTTACTTATAAAAACGTTCGTAAAACAAAATAAAAGTTCTAGTTGCAATTTTAAGTAACCCAAAAATAGGAGGGTAACTAGGCCTACTCCCCTGCTCCTTTTTTTCTAAAAATCGTCCGATCAAAACTATGGCCATTTAGCCATAATGCGAATTAATATGCAAATTGCGTTTTAATTATTCATGTACGGAGAGCCAAAGTCAAAACATGCATTAATTCAAAATCGTTCAGAAATTAAATGAAAAACAAGTGATTTTAACCGAAAGTAAGGAGCAAATTAAAACTTAAAGAACAGAAATATATATATATATATATATATATATATATATATATATATATATATATATATATATATATATATATATATATATATATATATATATATATATATATATATATATATATATATATATATATATATGAGAGTTTAAAATTTGACAATGTGTAAGATGGATGGAATAATTTCAGAAAAACAATTTGTGAAGTTGCTGATGGTGTCTTAGGGAAGAGTGCTAAGACTGCAACTAGGAATATTAGTGAAAAAGCTTTAGGTTTAATAGAGAGTAGAAAGGGTTTGTATAAGAAATATCTGAGTGATAGGTCGTATGAAAACAAAAGGAATGTAAGGAAAGTGGGGAAAGCATTAAAATATGAACTAAGGAGGTGTGAAGTGGTGGCCATGGATACAATTGCTGAGGATCTCGAAGATGCGGCTAGACGGCATAACAGTAAAATATTATACTGGCATGTTAATAAATTGAAAGGGAGTAGCCAATCCGGACTAGTCCCAGTTAAAGATAGAAATGGGGCCAAAATTAGTGATAAGGAAAAAGTTAAAGAAAGATGGGTGGAACATTTTGAGAATGTGCTAAACCGAGATACAGTTGCAAGAAAAGATATAGATGAAAGTGAAAAAGTTTGTGATACCTTGGACTTGAAGGAAGATTCGTTTAGTGAGGAAGAATTAGCGACAGTACTAAAAGGATTAAAAAATAATAAGGCTTCAGGTGCTGATAGTATGATTGATGAGTTTTTTAAATATGGTGGCTCTGAGGTTACGAATAAGCTACTGAAGATCATGAACATGATTTTTGAAAAAGGGGAAGTACCCAATGATTTTAGGAAAACCTTAGTTAAACCACTGTATAAGAAAGGTGACAAGAGTGAGTGTCGTAATTATCGAGGCATTAGTCTGGTCTCTGTAGGTAGCAAATCACTGAGTAATATGATACTTTTTAGACTGAGAGATGCTGTAGACAAAGTTTTAAGGAAATACAATACGGTTTTAGAAAAGGTATGAGGATGTGTCGACCAATTTTTCACTCTTAGGTTAATAATTGAGAAGTCCCTTCGTTGTCAAACACCTTTGGTCCTCAGTTTTATCGATTATGAGCAAGCTTTCGATTCTGTTGATAGAAGAGCGTTAACAAAGGTCTTATCGTTATATGATATACCAGAAAAATACATTAAAGTGATTTGTGCTATGCACGAGAATAATACTGCTGCGGTTAAGGTAGGGAATGAGGTTAGCAACTGGTTTTGTATTAAATCAGGAGTTAAGCAGGGTTGTGTTCTATCCCCCTTTATATGGATCATTTTGATGGACTTCGTCTTAAGGAGCACAGGAAAGGCAATTGGAGACCACGGAATCAAACGGGGAGGAAAAATGCTCCTGGACATAGATTATGCTGATGATTTAAGCATATTAGATGAAATTGTGAGCAAAATGAATGAAGTTTTAGAGGTATTGCGAGTTCAGGGTGCTAAAATAGGCTTGAAAATTAATGTTAAGAAGAATAAGTCACTAAGCCTAGGAATAAGTGAAGATGAACAGGTGACATTAGGTAACGAAAAGATTGATCAGGTTAGGAGCTTCAGTTACCTTGGTAGTATTATTAGTAAAGATGGTGGGAGCAGTGAAGATGTTAAAAGTAGAATAGCTAAGGCTCAGGGTGTTTTTTCACAGTTAAAAAAGTTTGGAAGAATAGAAAGATAAGTCTGCAAACCAAGATTAGAATATTGGAAGCTACAGTGATGACAGTGGTCAAATATGGTTCTGAAGCACGGGCGCTCCGAAAAGCAGATGAAAATTTACTAGATGTTTTCCAGAGAAATAGCCTACGGATTGTTCTGGGTACCCGGCTGACTGACCGTATTTCAAACAGTAGATTGTACGAAAAATGTGGTTCAATCCTGCTTTCGAGGGCTATAATGAAAGAAAGGTTGAGATGGCTAGGCCACGTTCTACGGATGAAGGATGACAGATTACCGAAGATTGTCCTTTTTGACCAACCGTCTGGGGCTACACGGAAAGCAGGTCGTCCTTGTCTGGGTTGCAAGGATGTCATAAATAAAGATTGAAAGGAAACGGGAACTTCCTAGGAGGGTGTAAAGAGGGAGGCTTTAAATAGATTAGGTTGGAGGAGGAGCGTGCGTAGCTGTGTTGGCCTCAGGCGGCTTGGTGCTGCAGTGAGTTATTAGTAGTAGTAGTAGTAGTAGTAGTAGTAGTAGTGTAGTAGTAGTAGTAGTAGTAGTATATATATATATATATATTTTATATATATATATATATATATATATATATATATATATATATATATATATATATATATATATATATATATATATATATATATATATATATATATATATATATATATATATAGCTCAGGCCATACATACAACAACAAAAAATGAACAAAACAAGCAATTGAAATCATTGTCTTCCTCAACTTTTTCTTCTCTCAACTCCACTTTTTAATATAGTAAAAACTTTTAGCGTAAAGAGTGAGACGTTGAGGAGGGAACAGCCCCTTTCATATACGGAGTAATTTCTGTTCGTTTTAATGTCGCTCTTTACTTTAGTTAAAAACACTTGTTTTTTTTATTTAATATCCCCTAGATCTTTGATAATTCAAAATTACATTAAAAACAAGTTTTCAACAGAAACTAAGGAGTGACATTAAAAATTATTGTCTTATTTGATCTTCATTTCAAGTAATACTAAAGCATATTTCTACAATTTAAGACTTTTGTAATACTCACTATTGGTATTATAGCTGACAAGACCAAAATACCACGTGATAAATCAGTCCAATATCTCTCTATGCTGTTCAATGACTTTCTGGATATTAAAAAAAATATTTAATTTTACTCTTATGTTTTAGAGATAATTTTAATTATATACTGAAATAGTTTTGCCTCAATCTATTTTATGAGAGCCCTATCTCTCAATTCCACAACAGCCCTATCCCTGCTTTTATTGAGAGCCCTATCCCGTCATTCTGACGACAGCCAGCAGGTGCGAAATACTTCACAGGAAAAATTTTTCTTGGATGTTTTTTTCATAAGATGTGCATGTTACCTAATAACTTCTTTATTAAAAAAAACCTTCAAGAGGCACGCCAAATAAGAATTTCTCTGATCGTTATGATTAAAAAACTAAGGGTGTAGGGAAAAACTTACGAGACCCCGCCAAATTAGGATTTATTTGGATGATTAAAAACCTACGAGGGCTAAGAAAAAATCTACGAGACCTCGCCAAATCAGGAATTCCTCGGATACTACGGTCTAAAGTTTGCTTGTTACTTAATAGGGTTTTAATTGTTTAAAAACTTTTGTTTGCCAGTAAAAACTGGTTGTCAGGATTTGTTTGGTTGTTTTGATTAAAAAGCTAAGAGGACCAGGAAAAAACCTGCAGCACCCGCTATTGGGGGACTTTCAAGACACCGGACCATAGCAATCAATTTCAACGGGGGTCTCTAGCAACCAATGTCAATGGAGCCATAGTAACCAATTTCATTGGAAAGGGGAGGAGGGGAGCTAGCAGCCAATTCCAACGAAATCTTTTCAACCAATTTCAGCAGGGGGCCCTAGCAACTAATGTCAAAGGGGCTCTAATGACAAATTCGAATGGGGGATAGCATTCAATTCTATCAGGGCCCCTAGGATAAAATTTCATCAGGCACCTAACCTAACCACAGGAGGCCCTATTATCCAATTCCATTGGGGGCCTTTGCGAGCAATTCCAGCAAGATCCCCTAGAAACTAGTCCAACGGGGTCCCATATACTCCAATTCAACCGGGGCCTTAGCACACTATTTCCTTGGATCCTTACCCTAGCCACTGAGTGCCCTGGCATCCAATTCCAAAGGAAGGAGGCCTAGCAACAAATTTCACCAACAAGACATTTTTCAAGAAGTTTCAAGATTTCTTTGATTCTTATCTAATAGGGGAACGTTTGCTTTTGTCAAGGATGACGCATTCTAAAGTCACTTGTTTCTTCAGGCCCAGGGGGGAACCCCCCCCCCCCCCACTGTAACTAAGGGTGGAGCACACATGGAGTTTTATGTAATGAGGGTGCACACATGGATGTTACATAATTCTTTAAGATATTTTTTTTCTTTCAATTTGTTTTCTCAGGGAACCTTTTTATTCAAAAGATTTTATGTCCACATTTGAATTTGAAAGAGGCTTTTCCTCAATGGTACCTTGTTCTGGGCATCTCGAACAAGGAGTCATTCCATTATTATTATTATTCGGGAAATACTTTCTAGCCTAAAACTTTTCCAAAAATCTATGGTTCGCATGCTTCCTAACCATTATCTTCGAGCCTTTTAACCATCCAGCAAAGCTATTGATTTTTTTATACTAGATGGACCTACTTGTTACATTCTATTAATGTTCTAATGTGACCTAGACAGGCTAAGTTACATAGTAGATGTTACATGGCATTGGTGTTATAATTTTCATTATGTAGATGATTAAGTATTGAAGTTTTATCCTGAAACAAGAAATCTAAAGGACACAGAATTATGTGCATGCAAACTCATTCATAAAAACAAATTTAAAAGCATTATTAAAACAAATAAAAAGCAATTGAAACTCAACAAACGAAAAAACACAAAACGTGAAAAATGCTTATAAGGGATAAAATTTAAGCAAAAGAACTATTAATTAAAGACAGGTGATAACCCTAGCAAGCAATTACATCGGTCCCCCTAGTATTCAACCCCACTGGGTAACCTAGCATCCAGTTCCAGCAGGTTCCTAGCAACCAATCAGACCGGAGCCCTTGCAAGCAATTCCACCATAGGGGAAGGGCTTGTTATTAGAGGTAAATTCAAACCATATTAAGAGTTATTTCTGAGTGGTTTTAATGAAAATGCCCATATTTTTTGAGTCAAGGCTATGCATATTCACACCACCGTGACAAAATGTGGCTAGCGTACCGTAGCAAGAAAATTAATACGCGGAGGGTTGTTATTAGGGACAAATTAAAACCATTTTAAGAGTTATTTCTGAGAGGTCTTAATGAAAATGCCTCATTTCTTTGACTGGATATTATATTTCAGTCCCCTTAACGTGGAAAAATTCTGTTAATCCGTCCCACTTTAACTTTAAACCGTAGAACATGCTAGTCCAAGCAATACTCAGCCCGTGACACTGACAGGCTGAGAGAGCAGCTTCTAGCAGGCATTATAGTACATATGGCATTTTTTGGGCACTTACCTGCAAAAATATTCGTTCATACTAGAATCGATCGTTTAAGATTAATGAAAAAATCCCCTTTAACGTTTCTTCTAATGACTTCTAGCAGTTGAAACCAGTTTAGCACAATATACCACCCTCAATGACACTTTCTGGTGGCACATTTTCACGCCTAAGGGTTTTTAACCTTTTTCTCTCAAAAATGAATTTATGAACTAAGAAATGACCTTAGTTTTTATTTGAACAGCGGCGATTTTCTATTTCATTGTTTGATTGCGCTGTTCCATGACAATTCCAAGCCTGTGACACTTAATGGCTGAAGAACGACAGCCTCTAGAAGACATTATCGCAAATATGGAATATTTGGAGTATTTTTCTGTAAAAATATTCGTTTAAACTAGAATTGATCACTGAAACTTAATGAAAAATTGACATTAGGGTTTCTTCTGATGATTCCTAGCAATTGAAGCCAGTGTGGCACAATAGACTAATTTTTGATGACAACCTCTGTGGGCACATTATCACACCTGAGGGTTTTTAAACATTTTCCCCTCAAAAATAAATTTATAAAGTAAAAAATAACCATTATTTTCATTTGAACAACGGAAACTTGCCTTTTCATTCCTAGATTGCGATGTTCCATGGTAGTGCCAAGCCAGTGATACTCAATGGCTTGGCACACGACATTCTCTAGAAAGCACTATTGCACCCACGATATTTGAGGGGTATTTTGTTACAAAAATATTCTTTTACACTAGAATTGATTAGCATTTCTTCTGATGATTCCTAGCATTTGAAACCAGTGTGGCACAATGTACCAGTCCCTGATGACACTTAAGACTGATGGAAATGATACATAAGAATCATGTCAAGACCCTAGAAATCGAAATGAATTCATAAAAATTAAAACCTAAACGAAGAAATCAAGTTCAACCTCTAAGAAGCAAGCCCAGACCGAAGAAATCAAGCGGTCAACATGTAAAAAATCTTGAGCAGCCCCATAGAAGTTATGAGAAACTCATAGAAATCCAGGCAAACTGTCAAAAATCAAGCAATTAATATTAGCAATAGAAACCATGCCATAGAAATTAAGAGAACAATGCATAGAAATCCGGACTGATGCATAAAAGATCAATGTGTAGAAATCCAGAATAATCCTTAGAAATCATGACCTGAGCATAGAAACCTAGACCAAACTGTAATAAACTAAGACCAAATTCTAGAAATCATAGTCAGAAAAATTAAGACCAATCAAAAGAAATCAAGGATAACATCTAAAAATCAACACCAATACATAGAAGTCATGACCAGACCCTAGAAATCCAAACGAGTTAAAAAAAATAGAGACCAAAGTAAAAATCAAGGCCAATCTATAAAAAAAGACCAATCCGAAGAAATCAAGAGATCTAAAGGATAACCTTTAAAAATCAAGACTAATCCGAAGAAATTAAGAGGCCAATATGTAGAAATCTGGAGCAACCCCAGAGAAATAATAACTAATGCTTAGAAATCCAGACGATCTCAGAAGAATATTTAGATCAACTTTTGTAAATCTAGAACAATCCTTAGAAATCATAACCAGTGCATAGAAATCCAGACCAAACCTAAAACCAAGACCAAACTCTAGAAATAATTGTCAACCCCTAAAAATCAAGACCAATCCAAAGAAATCAAGGGCAACATCTAAAATCCAGACCAATCCGAAGAAATCAAGAAGGCCAACTTCTAGGAATCAGGACCAATCCGACGAAATAAAAAGGTCAACATGTAGAAATCTAGAGTAACCCTTAGAAATCATAACCAATGCTTAGAAATTCGGACAAACTCGTGTAAATTCGATAGATAAACTTGTAGAAATCCAGATCAATCCTAAGAAATCAAGAACATTACATAGAAAATAAAGGTTAAGCCATAGAAATCAAGACCAAACTCCAGAAATCATAACCAGTGCATAGAAATCTAAACCAAACCTTAAAAACCTAGGACAAATTCTGGAAATCAAGGTCAACCGAAAAATCAAGACCAATCCAAAGAAATCGGGGGCAAAATCTAAAAATCAAGATTAATTCCTCCAAAGCATGACCAGACCCTGTAAATCCAAGTTAGGTTAACGTAGCTAGCCACGTTAACCTTACCTGAATGAACCTGATTCATTCAGGTCCATTCCATGATTCCTGATTAGTAATGATAGAATGGCTTTTTGGTCCAGATATCCAAGGCATAGTTCCATTAAGGGAAAACTTCTTTAGAATCCTAATGTTGACACAAAATCTTTTGAATATAAAGGCTCCCAGAGAAAAGACATTGAAAGAAAAAAAAATTCTTAAAGTACTACGTAACACTCATGTCTGTATCGTTATTGCATAACATCCCAAGTGTGCGCCGCCCTCAGTTTCAACTGGGGGTTCTCTACTGGGCCCGAAGAATTAAGTTGCGTTAGAACGTATCATCCTTAACATAAGTAAACATTCCCAATTACATAAGAATCAAAGAAATCTTGAAACTTCTTGAAAAACGTCTTTTTGGTGAAATTGATTGCTAGGGAAACTGACAAGGGATTGCTAGGGAATGTTGGTGAAACTGATGTAAATGGATGCTAGGGCCTCCAGTAGTTAGGTTCAGTTAGGTGCCCTTTGAAATTGGATTCTGTGGTCCTGATTGAATTGGATGCTGAGGAACCCTGATGGAATTGCTCGCTAGGGCCCCCGATGGATTTGGATGCTAGGGCCCACGGTCGTTAGGTTAGGGGTCCGATGAAGTTGGATGCTACAACCTCACTGGAATCGGTTTCTGGGGTCCCATGCTGGTTAAGTTAGGGGGCCCCAGTGAAATTGGATGCTAAAGCCCCTGATGTAATTGGATTCTAGGCCCCTGTTGGAACTGGTTACTAGGGCCCCGTCTGAATTGGCTGCTAGACCACCACCGTTGAAATTGGTCACTAGGACCTCGTTGAAATTAGTTGATAGGGTCTTCCCTTTTGAATTGGCTGCTATGGTCTAGTGTCTTGAAGGTCCCCCACCAGCAGGTCCTGGAGGTCTTTTCCTGGCCCTCGTAGGTTCTTAATCATAATTACCAAAGAAATCCTCATTTTGATGACCCCTGAAGGCTTATAAACAATGAAACCCTACTATGTAGCAAGTAAACCCTATGACATCCAAGGAAATCCTGATTTGGTGGGGTCTCGTAGGTTTTTTAAAGAATTACGTAACAATCAAATCCTATGACATAGCAATAAAGGAAATCCTTATTCTCCGGGGTCTCGTAGGTTTTTTAATGAATTACTTAACAATCAAAGTCTATGACACATGAGGGCCTAATGAGAGCCTTTGATTTGGTGGACCCCCTGGATTTTTTTTTTATAAAAAAAGCTTATAAATAACAACAAAGCAAAAAATTCCCTATTACGTAACATGTACCTGTTGGCTGTTGTCGAAATGACGGGATAGGGCTTTCATTAAAAGCAGGGATAGGGCTGTTGTGGTATTGAGGGATAGGTTTCTCATAAAATGGATTGAGGCATCACTACTTACTGAAAGTTACTGATGTCAATGCCACAAGTTTTCAATGTATTATTTATTATTATGACTTTTTCAAAGAGACACTTCTCAGGGAATGGGTGTCATAGAAAGTTCGGAATGGGCTTATTCGATTGGGATTGAAAGTTCTAGTGCCCAGTTTAAGAGTCAACATTATTATTGGGAAAGAGAACGCGTTTGATGCCCAAAAAGTCTAAGTCTATTAAAGTGTAACTTCAAAAATATTGAGGGGGATGAGGAGGAACTAAATCAAAAGATATTATGTAAATACGGGCTATCACAAGTATTTCTACGATGTTTTAAGAAGGGATACCAACTTGAAACTTTCAGGACTATTACTACTGTTACTACTACTATTCTGACTACTTGTATTAGTGACTTGGAATACTTGTGACTGTGACTTTGAGTGCTTACAACTGCAACTACTTGAAAGTTTGACTACTTGTAAATACAATTACTTATGATATTTAACTGCAACTACTTGTGATCACGACTACTTGCGACTTCAACTACTTGTTACTGCAACTAATTGTGACTATGAATACTTGTGACTGCAGCTGCAGCTGCTTAAAACTGCATTTAATGAATATTGCGATCATTTGCTAGTGCAACTACTGGTGACTACGACTGTGGATACCCGTGACTGCAATTACTTGCGACAACTTGCGACTGAGTCTACTTGCAACTGCAACTGCAATTATCGACGACTGCATTGGCGACTGTGACTACGATTGTGACTACTTGCATGTGTAAGAGCGCCTGCGACCGTCTGAGACTGCGATTGAAACTGTGGGTATTTCCGACTCTGATTACTTTTCTTTTTAATTCCGCTTATTGCAACTACAACGACAACTACTTACGACTGCGATTATTTAAGGTTGCAATCACTTTTTACTGTGACTACTTAAGACTGTGACTGTGACTATTTGATTTACCACTGTATTTATTTGCAACTACAACTGGGATTACTTGTGACTGCAACTATTTGCAACTGCGACTACTTGCAAATAGAGACCGGGACTACTTTTGAATGCTAATATTCATGACTGCAACTACAGGCATCTGCAAATCAGGACACAGTGGCTACTTCCAACAATGATTGCGACTACCTGCATCTGGAACTTTGAAAATTTGTGACAGTGACTACGACTACTTCAAACTCTGACTACTTACGACCACGAGCACTTGTGAATCCGATTAATTGTTATTGCAACTCTGACTACTTGTGACAGTGACTCCTTCTGACTGCGATTACTTACGACTTCGATGACTTACAATTGCAACTGCGATCACTTGTGACTGCAACTGCAACTACTTGAATTAATTGAGACAACTTATGACTGTGACTATTGGCGACTACGACTACTTGTGACTGCAAATACTTGTACCTACAACTATTTGCAGCTGCGACTGCTTTAGACTGTAACTTCTTGGAGCTTTGGCTGCGACAACTTGTGACTTTGACTACTTGTGAATTTGACTACGTTTGACTGAAACTTAGACTATTTGCAACTGCAACTGTTGCTGCAACTACTTTTAAATGTGACTACTTGCAACTTCCAGTGATGGCGACTGCAACTGTGAATACTTTTGATTGACTACTTGTGACTATTACCTACTGCTACTCGTACTGCGACTATGACTGGGATCATCATGAAAAAAGATGATTTTTCAATTAAACAGAAATGATCAAATTACTTTAGAGTGTTTGAAGTTAGAATGGTGGGGGGGGGGTTGCGAAAATTCTGTTTCTAGCAGTTTCTATTTGTTTTAAGTGCAACTTAAGTATTTGTTTTAATTTCAAATCGTTTTGATCTCGATATAGTATTTATATTACTTAGTTTCTAGTAGTTAGTTTCTAGTAGTTTCTATTTGTTTACTTCCAACTTCCAAGTTCAAGTTCAACTTGAGTATTTGTTTTAACTTCTAATCGTTTTGATCTCGATATACTGTTTGTATTACTTTACGCCTGTCATCTGTATATTAGCTGTGATTTTTTTATTCTAATTTCTATACGTTTCATTTTTTTCTCTGATAATAATCTCTGGTTGTTTAAGGTGGAATTATTGTAAAGTTTTATCTCTGCACATTTTTTAAGTTTTATTATGGCTCTCTAGTATTCATTGATAGACACTTTCTCAGAAAGGACAGAAGCCTCCTAAATACAAAGTAAGATGTTTCTTTATATCACTTTCAACCTTTTTTTCAAAATACTTTAATGCTAAAAAACTAACGCTCCCTATCGAATGCTTCGTTGCCACAATAAGAGGAGATCTGTAATCCCCCTCAGCACGCATTTCACACTCGAAGTTCAAATATTTTTCTTCGAATGAAGGCTTGAATCTACAGTCAAGTTTTCTTTACCGTAGGAGGGGGTATCTGCGAGGGGCAACTCAAGCTTATATTCAAAAGAATAAAGTGCGATGACATGCACAACTGACGCAACTGCATAGCTGATTTTACATAGAAATGTCCTTGAAAAATGATGTATATGGTAATAATTTAGTTTTTTGAGGGTTGAGGGGAGGGTAGACCTATCACTCCATATTTTAATTATTACAGACGTTAGAGTGTACAAATCAAGAAAGTTTAAAGTCAACCTATAGCTAAATTTTCCAAGGGTTTACGACCCTTATCCTCTTCATGAAAAGATCCAATGATTTTACAATAGCTGCCAGAACGTCACTGTGCCAGGCTTTATAGTCGTTTATATTACTGAATAAATGGTCAATAGCAACTGTTTGTTTGACACTGACTGCAATTCATTTTTGGGACAAGTTTGGTAACGAGTAGTAGCAAGTCTACAACAAATGGGAATCGGGGTTTTTGCGTATGACTTTCGCTTTTTCTGGACTGATTGACATACCAGCTAGTTCAGCAGTGTTGGAGAACTTAGTGATCTCCTCTCTTAAATATTATGGGAGGTCTGCATCATTAAAATTGCTGTTCCGAATTGTCTTAGGAGCCAAAAAGTTGAAGCACAAGATCTCATCATCTACCAAAGCAACAAGTGGTAGCATGTCTGCTGTAAGCGAAATGTTATGGAAAGTTCTAAGCCAATTACTTTTCTCAAAATTGTCATTCGATAGACATTTTGCCATATTTAGGCCATGACTGTTGTTTTGTGGCACAGCATGACATACATCGGACTTCTATTGTAGGCTGATGTCTGTTGTTGCTTGAAATGGACTAAGAAATGTAATTCTTTTAGGATGAATCCTCTAGCCATAATGTTCGCCAACTGCTCTGATTATGTGGTACATGGGGCAAAAAAAAAGTCAATATGGATTCCCGGCTATACCTCTTGGGAAAAAGACAAAATTTCGTTTTTTTGCAGATAAGAGTTACAGCTAATTCTTGAATAAATTAAGATTTTTTTTTAATTTTGAGCTATTGTAAGATTGAAAATATTATCAAGAGAGACTTTGTAACATTACTCACTTTCGTCTGCACCAGAAGGTACAATCGAGGCCACATTTGATAGAGAAGTTATATTTGCCACTCCCTGGCTTGCAATTTTCTGTGTGGTGTTGGTCGCGATTTCTGCTATTGTTGCAACAGGTGACTGTTGTGGAAGGCCATTGCGTCTTGGAAAAAGTGTGAGAGTTCTCAAAAATCTGGCCAGTGGATTTTCATAGACATGACCAACTAGTAGACCCAAAATCATTGTCACAAGAATACTGGTTGCGATGTTCAAGCCAAACAAATCACGGTCAACATTTACTTCATTGACTTCGTAAAAGGGAAGCTCTGGAGACCTTGCTATTCGTCTAACGAGAAACAATCATTACTTTTAGATAATAATAGTAGTAATTACCATCATTGTAATATAACATGTCATTTCTGCTGACTGCGTAATTTTCGTCTATTCTTGGATTTTTTTTTGTAACTTCATCTTTTTATCTTCCATTGTTTTTTCATTTCAGTAATTTTGGTATATTTTATTGAAAATTCGTTCAAGTTTTAAATTTTCTTCATATTTTATCAATATTTGTATTATTGTTTTGCATTTTTCTTTGTATTTTTTGTTTCTCCATTTTATTTATATTTTTGGAACCAACTTTTTGTGCTAAAGACTGTGTGGCAAAAGTTTTCACCCATATTGACGGTGGTTGGCGTATACCCCCTGGAAAACCCATTTCCCATTTTCTAAGGTAAAATGTAAAAGAGGTTGAAATGTTTAGGTTACATTTTATAGATAAAAGATGATGAGCTACCAAAAATTGTCAATTGCCAATCCATCCAGGGACAATTGACAAGAAAAAGATTATCAAATAAGTTGGGAAGAAATTATAAGAGGTTGTTGTTCTAATGTCTTGTACTTAGTGGGTGACCCTCTTTTGTTGGCATAAGGGATAAATTTAATAGAAGAAATACAGTTTTTTGAATAATTGACTAAGGGTAAAACATTACATAGGGACTAAGACTTGAGAATCTATTATAGTGAGGGGAGGAGCATGAACTTCATCATACCTCAGAGCAAAGGGAGGTGGATTTATCTTTCACAACAAATGGTAAAGACATTAGAAATAACATTTTTAGTCCATTCTGACAAGATTCATCCCCTGTTCGTGTACTTTTTACCTCTTTTTGGGGATGGGGGTGGGAGGAGGGAGTAGGAAATGTCATTTTCCTCAAATACTATTTCGGTATGTTTTACCTTATGACAGGCTATGGATCTTTTAATTTTCATTGCATATCTTAGCAGCTCTGAAGTTTTTTTTTTGGAGGGGGGGGGGGAGGATGAAATTACCCACTATCCTTAGAAACGTTTAAATCATATTAGCAGATAGGTCTTAAATATCGGTCGGAACATTTGTTTGATATTTTTCCTTAATTTTGTAATTTTACAGCTTTAGTGAGGGTAGGGCATCAGTTATTCTCCTTTACAACCTTTTGCATGCCCTTAGCTGAAGGATAATGTAAACTATCGGTTCCTAATTGCTTATTTGAAATCCATCAATGTAAGTCTATAAAGCATTGTTCAATCTGTTACCTTAGTTTTGCTTCCACTTCCGTTTCTACTTCAATTTTTCGCTTTTCAAATTTTCTTCCATAGTCTTCAGAATTTTGTAGTGGAACTGCGATTGTTGCAGCTGAATATAATGTGAGCCCAACAGCTACTTTCATAATGACCTGCTGGGATATGAATTATTAGATAGGGCGTATCAAAATGAATTACCAAATTCAAATATAGCTTTCGAGTTTATTATGTGCAACAATCCAGAGTCGCTAACTGGACACATTTTGTGTCTAATGGCCACATTCACATGTGCTGGAACGCAGTGACATAAAAGGGCAAAAAAGTGGCACATTTTAGAGCTTTTAGATATAAAAGGGATACATTTTCCAAATTTAATACATAAAACGAAGTAATTCCCAACTTGATATATATTGTCAATTTCAATGTCAATTTAACCAAAGCAGCGCTTTTCTTTCTTTTTTTTTAGCATATAGGTTTTACCAGAAATGTTGTAAACAAAGAATTTTCTCCAAAATAAAGGATTTACATGTTTATATGATTTTCGTACTTTCTCACTTAGTCATTTTGTAGAAATTTTTTATATAGACTTTTTTAGTTTTTATCATATTTGATGTTATATTTGATGTAAAAAAAAAGAATCACCAGTTTCTGAGATTTCAAGATGGACAGATTCTAGCTAAAAAGGGCACAATTTTGGATACTCAGGGGACACTTTCATGGACCGAAAAGATGGCAACCCTGCGACAATCCTTCGTGTTTACAGAAACATACGGGATTGAAATAACTGAGGCACTTGGGATTTATATATATATATATATATATATATATATATATATATATATATATATATATATATATATATATATATTAGTTGTTTTGAATATTAGGGTGGGGGGATTTAGTTTTATTGGGGCTGCTTGTAAAATGTAGCCTAACCTAACCAAAATACCAACTAAATCTTCATTAGAATATAGCTACAATGTAGTTTTCCACTGAGCCAAAGCTAATTGTCTCTGTGTAAAAACAGTAATAAACCGGCTGTTGTCTGATTTTATAGATCCTTACTCTCGAGTTTGTACTGGCTAACAAATAAGTGTCAGGATTTGGATTATTTTGAACTGACTTCATAATTTTTTCCTATGTAGTATTTCTGCTCCTTTTAGGTAAAATCGCTGTATTTTACCCTTAAACTACTTAAACAGAAGCTTGCTGAGATGCTAACTCTTTTGTTACTTAAAAGGAAATTATTATTTAATATAATTTCAACAATCTAAGTTGGAATACGTCCTGTCACAATGAACAAATTCTTCTGAATAAATGTAATGAAACCCTAAAAAAGAAAAAAAGATGAATAAATCAACCAAAAAAGCAAACGAATACCCGTGTATCAGTGATGGTACTTTTCAAGCAAAAACATGATTTGTCGTATCTTAGCAGATTCATAGACAAATCTAAATATTGAATTTCTTAGTGCATTTTCTTATAAGGATAAAATCAATTTCTGAGATTCCCCATTTATCGTAACTTGAAATGGCAGTTTATAACTGTAGAAGTTTTTCATGCTGCAGTTTTGAAAATAATAGTCTTGTAGTGGGTCTTACGTTCCTTTGATGTATGTTACGCGCGTATATTCAGTTCGATATATGTGTTTTATGTGATTTTGCAATAACTGATTTACGGGTCGTCTTTTTGTCCGTATGTTTAAATTTAAGATAATTTACCCTCTTACAGTTATTGTGTAATCCTTTTCACCTCAAAAGACTTATTCTGTACTGATGGGTATTTATTACTTTGTTTTCTCAAGGTCTTCTGACACCATCTCGATCATACCCCGCTAAAGTCTGGCTATTGAAATACCGGGTACAGGTCACTCAATTTGAATAGCGTGAAAGGTTTCTATATGGTACTGTCGAATTTTGACCTTATGTGGCAAAAAAATTTGTTTTTCAAACAGGTCGTTGTTGCAAACTATAGCCTAAGTAAGGGGCGACCCGGCTTAATAGGAACTAAATCGCTAAAAAACGGAATTTTGATACCAATAGATACGTCAAAAAAATAAATTTCTTATGCTGATTTTAAATATATAAGTTTCATCAAGTTTAGTCTTACCCATCAAAAGTTACGAGCCTGAGAAAATTTGCCTTATTTTTGAAAAAAGGGGGAAATTGGCCTTAGTTTCGAAAAGGAATTACATGGGGGGATCTTTCCATGGAGGATTTTTTCACGGGGGAAGAGAATTTTTTATGAAGGGGGCGTCGGTTTTCCCAGCATTATTTAAAAAACAATCAGAAAGTAAAAAAAAAAATAGTTTCTTCAACTGAAATAAGGAGCAGCATTTAAACTAAAAACGAACAGAAATTATTACGTATATGAAGGGGTTCGACCCCTCGTCAGTACCTCGCTCTGTGCGCTAGAGTTCGACTTTTGTTTCAATTCCTTAAAAATGAGCCCTGAATCCCAAATGCCGTTTAATTAGAATAAATAGGTCTTTCGAAAATACTAATAATACTTTAGAGTAAAGAGCAAGGTATTAACGAGCGGGCATGCCCCCTCATATACGTAATAATTTATGCTCTTTTTCAGTTTTAATGCTGCTCCTTACTTTCAGTTGGAGAAACTGGTTTTTTATTTGATGATGCAAGGGATGAAACGATTCTGCTGTTTTATTTCGTTTGGCTGTAAAAAGTCAAAATGCATTCTCAAAAGAAAAAAAAAACGAAAAAAACTTCTTGATAAAATTTGTCTATCCACGTTGTTTGTTTTAGTATTTTGAGTGGGATCCTTTGGAATCACAAGACATCAACTCTTTTATCTGTCAATATTTTGCACAAAATAGATGTTTCTCTGCATCACTTACTCTTAGCCATTTTTTTTAATGTTTGCTTTAGTCCCGCAAATCGGGAGAATTGCTGCTTGAAACCTAGTTATCTAGAAAACGGTGTTTTGATTTCGATGGTAATTAGAAAACAGCTGTATTTTGTTCCGCATAGTCAAAAACTATAGTAACTATGTCTTTGGGAATGACTTACTCCCCCACAGTCCCTGAGGGAGGGGCTGCAAGTTACAAACTTCGACCAGTGTTTACATATAATAATGGTTATTGGCAAGTGTACAGTCGTTTTCAAGGGTTTTTTTTTTGGTTTTGGGGGTGGGGTTGATGGGAGGGGGCTATGTGGGAGGATCTTTCCTTGGAGAAATATGTCATGGGGGAACAGAAATTCAATGAAAAGGGTGCAGGATTTATTAAAATTACTATAAAAAAACAATGAAAAAATAAACATGGAAAAGTTTTTTTCAATTGAAAGTAAAGAGTAGCATTGAAACTTAAAACGAACAGAGATTATTACGCATATGAGGGGTTCTAAAAATAATTTAGCATAAAGAGCGAGGTATTTAGGAGGAGATAAATACCTCGCTCTTTATGCTATAGTATTTTTAGTAATTTCAACTATTTATTCAACGGCATTTCTGATTCAGGGGTCATTCTTAAAGAATTGGGACAAAACTTACGATTTAGTGTAAAGAACGAGGTATTAACGAGAGTACAAACCCCTTCATATACATAATAAAAATTAAAGAAATATAAAAGTTTGTTACGTAAGTTACTTTTAAGTTACGCATATTTTTTACTAATAAAAAAATTCGTTAAAAATTAAAATTTTTAATTGCCTTTTTATGTAACCGAAAAATTGCATGGCAACTAGGCCTCCTTCCCCATCCCTTATTTCTCAAAATCGTCTGATCAAAACTAAGAGAAAGCCATTTAGCCAAAAAAGGAATTAATATGCAAATTTCATTTTAATAATTTATGTGTGGAGAGCCAAAATCAAACATGCATTAATTCAAAAACGTTCAGAAATTACATAAAAAAACTAGTTTTTTTTAACTGAAAGTAAGGAGCGACATTAAAACTTAAAACGAACAGAAATTACTCCGTATATGAAATGGGTTTTCCCCTCCGCAATCCCTCGCTCTTTACGCTAAAGTTTGACTCTTTGCCACAATTCTGCTTTTTAAAACAATTAAAAGCTTTAGCGTAAAGAGCGAGGGATTGCGGAGGGGAAAACCCATTTCATATACGGAGTAATTTCTGTTCGTTTTAAGTTTTAATGTCGCTCCTTACTTTCAGTTAAAAAAACTAGTTTTTTTTATGTAATTTAGGAATAGAACGTAAGGGCTTGCTTGACATAATATCTGAAGACTAATAGCAATCTTTGTCAGGTCCATCCCCTCTTTCTGAAAGAAAAGTGACAGGAAGTATCATTTTTGATAACATATATTAGTCCTGGAACGTCATTTTCTTTATTGATTTGTTTTTACGTTATAAAATAAAAGCGGAAATAATTCTTAAATCAATTATTTAATGAAATTATAATAATTAAAAACTAAATTTCAATAACAATCCAAGATCCTGCAAAAGAAAATATAAAAGTTCAAAAAGCAATTTTACGTCTAAATTCTTCTTTTTCGGTCTAGTTGATTTAAAAATAGTTCCTAAATTATACTTTGAAAATGAATAAAATTTTAGTTTTCAAGAAAGCCGCTTGGTTCTTTGAAGTGGAAGTTTTTCAATGACAAATGATTTTTGGCTCTTTTATACATTTTAAAAGAAGAAAGAGTGAAGAAAATATGAATGGAACTTTAGTGTATATGTCTCATGGAACTATATTGATATTATAAATAATTGCATTAATTTCAAGTGCTTTCGTTAATCTATTAATTTGTCAGTGTTATGAAAAAATCGTTTAAAATAATATTGCTTTTAGTTGGACGCTAATCACACTCGCACTATAATTGGGGCCTAATTCATATATCTAATAATTTCTGTTCGTTTGAGTTTGAGCTGAATATCAGTTTTATTCTTGGTATATTATTATTCCGTTATTGGTTTATTTTGCTCTGCTCAAGACATAGCTTTGTCCAATACTTTTTTTAATTGTTTTCATTTTGTCTCTTTTGGTTTTTCACTCATTATTGTAAAAACGAAAAAAAAAAAACGCCGAAGAACATGTCTTAAAGATGGTAATTAAGTAGTTTATGATAGGTACTAGTTTAATAAAAAATTCATATTGACCTGTATATAAGCGATCTAATTTAAAAACAAAACTTAATCTATGCAAAAAGCAAACTTCTGAATGTATTTTTTTTAGTAGTAGCCTATACATTTTCTAGTAGTAATAATCTTTTTTTATGTTTTAAAGTTTATATTTTGGGACCATTTTATACCAAAAGTACTTAGATTCCCTTTTGTAACTGTATAGTCTCATTCGTAAAATAGAATACTGATTAAATTTTAAATTGATTCATCATCAATTCGAGTAGCGCCATATTGTCTTTGAATGGTCACTATAAGCCAATTGCTGGGATTCTACACATTACAAATTTCATCCTCTTTAAACAAAGATAAACAATTTTACATTAAAGTTTACAGCTTTTTGCCAAAAAAGAGCTTTTGGTACAATAATCAAAATCGTCGTTAAGATAAAAAAAAAAAAAATCAACAGATTATAGGTAAAGCCGATAAATTATAAGTTTTACCGGCTAAATTGTAGCCAAAATTCCCAATACAGAATTTTAATACTAATAGATAAATTCAAAGAATTAGATTTTATTTTGATTTCGAAAAAATACGTTTCATCAAGTTTAGTTTTACCCATCGAAAATTACAACCCTTAGAATATTTGCCTTATTTTCGGAAAAAAGGGAAACACCTCCTAAAATTCATAGAATCTTCACCAAAATGACACCATCAGATTCAGCATGTCAGAGAATACTACTGTTGAGGTTTCAAGCTCCTATATGCAAAATGTGGAATTTTTTTCAATCGCGAGAGGGCTCATTCGAACGGAAATTAAAATTTCTAGTGCCCTTTTTACGTAACCAAAAAAATTGATGGGCAGTTAGGCCTCCTCCCACGCTCCCAAAATCACTTGAGCAAAATTTTGAGATAGCCATTTTGTTCAACATAGTCAAAAAATCTAACAACTACGTCATTAGATGTAAAGTGACCCCCCCCCCCCCGCCAAACAGTCTCCAGGGGAAGAGCTGCAAGTTTTGACCTTTGCCCATTGTTTACATACTGTATATTTTATTTGGAAGAGTAGTGTAGGCCCAATTTATTTAAGTAGCTAGCAGGCCTACTCCCTTTCAATCTTGGTCCTGACCTTTTTTTCAAAACTTCTTCAAGATACAGGTGCTTCTTGCGTACTAGGGTTTGTTTTCTAAAATGTACTAGTTTTAATTACCTAAAATACCAGCAAAGGCCAGGGAAAAGCCTTCAGGGCTCGCTAGTGGGAACCTTCAAGACGCCAGGTCCTAGCGAGCAATTCCACCCGACCCCTAGCAACCTTTTACATGGTAGGCTCTAACCTAACAAACAAATGTTTTCCAACGGGGGGAAATTCTAATGGGGACCCTAGCACTCACTTCCAACGGGCCCCTAGAAACAAATTTAACTAGAGTCCCTAGCAACCAATTCCAATGGGACACCTAGCATTCAATTCCGTCGGTATCCAAGCATCCTAGAATCCACATTTTGAAAATGAAACACACAAACAAAGAAAAAAGAAAAAAATTAGCGATTGGCTATTTCCGAGAGGTTTTAATGAAAATGCCACATTTCTTTGAGCCAAGAGCATGTATATTCACGCCATCATGGCAATATGTGGCTATCCCAACCAGGCAAGCAATTCCAGGAGGAAGGACTATTGCTAGAAGTGAGTTTAAGCCATGATAAGAAATATCTCTGAGAGGTCTTAATGTTAATGCATCGTTTCTATTGCTCTATTAGACGCACCAGCAAAAAAGAAATACATTTTGCATTCGGTTATTTCTGAGAGGTTTTAATAAAAATTCCTCGGTTCTTTGAGCCAAGACTATGCATAGGTTACACCACCTTGATGATATGTCGTTGGTTCATCCTAGTAAGCAATTCCAGAGGAAGGGTTGTTATTACAAGTAAATTTAAACCATATAAATAGATATTACTGGGAGTTCTTAATGAATAAGTATCATTTCTATTTCTCTAATAGTCTTTTCTGCTAGAAAAAGAGACATATTTTGCATTCGGTTATTTCTGAGGGGTTATAATGAAAATGTCACCTCTCTGTGATCCAAGACTGTGCCTATTCACGCCAGGGTAACAATATGTGGCTGGTTTACCCTAGCAAGCAATTCCAGGGGGAAGTTTGTTGTTAGAGATAAATTTAAACCATATTAAGAGATATTTTTGGGAGGTCTTAATAAATTTACATTGTTTCTTTTACTTTATTAGACGCACCTGCGAGAAAGAGGGATTTGGCATTGGGTTATTTCTGACTGGTTTAAATTAGAATACCATGTTTCTTTGAGGCAGGACTGTTCATATTCTTGCTTAAGAGACAATATGTGGCTTGTCCACCCTAGAAGGCAGTTTCAGAGAGGGAGGGTTGTTATTAGAGGCAAATTTAAGTCATATTAAACGATATTGAGAGGTTTTTACTGAAATTTCCTCATTACTTTGATTCAATACTATTCATTCTTAACACAAAAAGAGCAGTTAAAACTCAACAAACAGAAAACAAAACGTGAAAAAGCCTATCAAAGATAAAACATAAGCAAAATGAAGCATGAAATGAAATGCCCTAGTAAGCAATTCCAGGGAGGGAGGGTTGCTTTTAGATGTAAATTTAAGTCATATTAAGAGATATTTCTGAGAGGTCTGAATGAAAATACATTGTTTCTTCTGCTCTTTTAGACACGAACTAAGAAAAAAGACACATTTTTACATTCAGTTATTTCTGAGAGGTTTTAATGAAAATATCACGATTCTTTGAGCCAAGACTGTGTATATTCATGCCACAATAACAATATGTGGCTGGCTCATCCTAGAATGCAATTCTAGAGGGAGACGGTTGTTAATAGAGGTAAATTTAACCCAAATTAAGATATATTTCGGAGAAGTATTAATTAAAATGCCTCATTTCTATTGTTCTATTGGGTGCACCCGCCAGTTAGATTCGATTAACTTAAATCTTGATACTAATAAACATTGTTTTGCAAAATGGAAACGTGCAAACGAAGAAAAAAGGCACATTTTTGTATTCAGCTACCTCTGAGAGGTTTTAATGAAAATGCCACGTTTCTTTGAGCCAATGCTATGTATATTCACGCCACAGTGACTATATGTGGCTGGCTCACTCTAGCAAGCAATTCTAGAGGGAGAGGGTTGTTATTAGAGGTTAATTTAAGCCACATCAAGAGATACTTCTGAGAGGTCTTAATGAAAATGCCTTGTTTCCATTGCTCTATTAGGTGCACCTGCCTATTAAATTTGATTAACTTAAATTTTTTACACTAAAAAATAGTATTTTGTAAAAAGGAAACATGCAAACGAGGAAAAACAAGAGACATATATTTGCACTCGGCTATTTCTGAGAGGTTTTAACGAAAATGCCACGTTTCTCTGAGCCGAGACCATGTATATTCACCCCACCATTACAATATTTGGCTGCTTTACTCTAGTAAGCCATTGTTTTTAGACATTTGCTTTAAGGGAGTAAGCCATTGTTGTAAGCCATTGTTTTTATGGAGATGATTGTTTTTAGAGGTAAATTTATGGCATATTAAGAGGTATTTCTGAAAGGTCTTAATGAAAATGTCTCGTTTCTATTGCTCTATTAGGTGCATCTACCTGTTACATTCCATTATCTTAAATATTGTTACTTACAAAACTATATTTTGAAAAATGAAACACGCAAACGTGGAAAAAAGAGATACAATTTTGTATTTGGCAATTTCTGAGAGATTTTAACGAAAATACAAAGTTTATTTGATGCAAGACTATGTATATTCACGCCACCATGACAATATGTGGCTAGCCCACCCTAGCCAGCAATTCCAGAGGGGAAGAGCTACTATTAGAGATAAATTTAAACCATATAAAAGAGATATTTCTGATTGTCCATAGTGAAAATGCTTGCATTCGGCTATTTATGAGAGTTTATAATGAAAATGCCACGTTTATTTCAATCAAGACTAAGCATTCTTGGTTGACAAGTGCAAATTTGAATAATAGTCTTTTTTTATTTCATATAGCCTCGTTAGAGGTAAATTTAACCCACATTAAGATACATTTCTGGGAAGTAAAATGAAAACTCTTCGTTTCTTTGACTGGAAGTTAGATTTCAGTCCCTCCCTCCATCAAACAAATTCTTTTAATACCTCCTACTTTAACTTTGAGCTGTAAAACGTGTTAGTCCAAGGCAATTCTCGGCACCATGGCGAACCTCAGATGAAACATGGCACCCTCTGGCATCCTTCATAATTCCAAAGACATTTCCTGATATTTTAATGATAAACATGTGCTTTAAATCCACTGATTTGTGTCTTAGAAACATAATAATAAAAAAAATAAGGACAACAATTAAGCATTTCACAAAATACAAGGCAAACAGATAATAATAAATAGACCTAAATTAAAAAACAAAACAAAAAAGAAGCAAAAAACTTCAAAAACGGTGACATACTATATACGCTGCCGAAAAATAACGTTCAAACAATCTTACAAGGATTATATTAATGAAAAAAGTTGAAAAACCCGTCACAATTAAACACAAAAATACGGAACATAAGAAAAAGAAAAACATAACTAACACTGCCTAAGAAGGTGAAACCAATCAGTTAAATTCATCTCTATTTTTCTATTATGTTTCGCAATCCGTCTGGCAATGGCAACGTCTGTGTCAGCAACCTTGAATTTCGTAATAGCGAGTGAATGTCTTTACCGAGGGGCAGATGAAGCATGTACTTGACAAAGCGAAAGAACATAGATCGGATTTTAATCTTGTCAGCTTTACCTAGGAGTTTCTAGAAGGGTGAGGTGTAGAGAATATATGGAAGGGTAACATCTTTATATACACTTGCTAGAAGAGATCGGTCAAATCGAAGTGTACAAGATACAATGGAAGCGTGGGTTGCTGAGATTTTACGTCTGATTTGTTTAAGAAGAAGTTTTTGGGTATGACGGATAGAAGAAGCAATGGGCAGACCTAAATTCATCAGGTAATCTATAGGCTGAACAGAGTTGGATCAAAGCGTGATGGAAGGGGCGCGGAAATCTGTTTCTCAGTTAATTTGGACAATATCAGATTTGGAGGAGCTAAATTAAAGCCCAACTTACTGATATTCCACTTCAAGGATTCCAAAAGTTTCAGTGATACGTTGAAGAGTTCGACTACGGTTTAGAATGACATCAGCATAGCATATCAAGGAAAGTTTTACGGAAGACAGAATCAGTGACAGTGGGCACAGATCTTGTGCTTCTAGCACATAGCTATTAAAAAGGTCAGGAAAGGTGATACCTCGTTGACGGATCCCTTTCTTGACTGCGATAAGATTTCTAAGTAGAATTGGGGGTAGTGTCAGGCGGATACGCAGTCTTGAATATAAATTCCGAAGAGAACGAATAATGGCCAGATTTAATCCTCGTCTACCAGCTTTCAGAAGCATCGCTGCATGGATAAGAGAGTCCAGTGCAAGTCTGCCATCATGTCCCCCCAAAAAGGCTTTCTCCAGATGACTCTGCATCAATCAGGGAATTTGCCATAGAGGTTAAAGCGTCGGCACATTCGGTATCTCGCTTAAATCTGAACTGGTGTGAAGGGGTATAGCAAAATTTTTTCAGTTCCCTAATAAATAGTAGCTCAAAGAGCTTGCAAATGAATGTAGCTACAATATTTGGGTGGAATGATGTGCAGTGGACTTCAGATTTCCTTTTGTAGAGATAGGAGTCAGATCTCTGATGCAAAAAGAAGAAGGAATGACAGCCTGAGGGAAAATCATCTGCATAAGCAGGGAGAGATGTGAAGTAAGAAATTTCCCCTGTATTTCAAATAAAACGCACTAACATGGTCAATACCAGTGCGCGTTTCCATTTTAATTTTTTAAGGACATCTTGGACAGGACGGATACTGACCATAAAATCTTCATCGGGTTGATCATCTAGAAACTTATCCAGAGCTACTTCATAAGATTGCTCTAAGAAAGGATCAGGGGAAGAAAAATTAAGGTTCGTAATATGCATACCCTTCAGCTTCTGCAATATCAGCTGAGGACAGTGACGAAGGAAGGGATGCTGGGGAGGAGACAAATTTCAATACCATATTTCGATCTTGTTTTGTGTGGGAAGAATAGGTATCAATAAGATTTCTACGATGCTGAGCAAGAATTTTGGAAAACTTCCACTTCGTAGAGATCAATTTCTCATTCACAAATTCCGATGTTGGACTTCCACACTCTTTCCATAGAGAAAATCAAAACTTTGCTTGTCCACATGAAGAAAAAAGATGAGGATTTGCGGACCATCCAGGGACAATTCCTTTGAAGATAAGTTCCATGGGGACTTACTTTGTTATGTTCCCACTATTTTTAAGGTCTGCTAACCAGTCCAACGCTTATAATGCTTATTAAAAAGTCAGAGAGGCAGTGAAAGGAAATTTCAGAGACGCAGGTACTGCTACTAGGCTCGTAGGTTGCCTACTAGAGTCTGAGATGAGTTAGCAAGTTTTTTTGCCAAAGTCAGAGGGAGATGAGCTGATTTCTGGAGATTTTTTCAAGAGGTTTTCTTACAGAATGGTATGAACTTGTTCAAAACATCGGAATACAGTCCTACTTAGAGGATTTTTAGAAACGCTTTCTTAGAGAATGACATAAACTTGTTCAAAACATAAGAAAATAATCCTTCTTAGAAAATTTTTAGAGATGTTTTTTAAAGAATGAAATAACTTTCATCACAACATAACAAACTGTCTTTCCCAGAGAATTTTTAGAGATCTTTTCTTAGAGAATGATTTAAAGTTGTTCAAAACATGGAAAAATTGTCCTTCTTAAAAAACAATTTTGAGATATTTTCTCAGAGAATGATTCGAACTTGTTCATAACATAGGAAATAGTCCTTCTAGAGAATTTTTAGCGATCTTTTTTTAGAGAATAATTTAACTTTGTTAAAAAAAGCCAGGAAAATAATCCTTCTTAGAGATTCTATAGAGCTTCAGAGAATTTTTAGAGATATTTCCTTAGAGAATGGCATAAATTTGTTCAAAATATAGAAAAATTGTCCTTATTAGAAAAGTTTTATATTTTTTCTTAAAAAACGATAAACTTGTTCAAAACATAACAAATTGGTCTTTCTTAGAGAATTTTTTAGAGATGTTTTCTTAAAGAGTGATATAAAGTTATTCAAAACATAAACTGCAAAATCCAAAGAATTTGATTTCAGAAGCTTCTGTATAAGGGTCTTCTTTGAAACCAAATAGGGCCAGCTGATTTGACTCAGATATTATTCTAAAAGGTGAAAATGA